>NW_006787408.1:309175-312522 GCF_000442215.2 Lipotes vexillifer
AAAAAAAAAAATTATGAATGTAAGGCAGCTTTAGTTTTGGCTAGAGTACTGTATGTATACAAAGAATAAACTATCTTTACTTTGTATATGTAAAGAAACTGAAGTGTTTCAAATATAAGAAAATGGTAAGAAGGTGAAAATACTGTCATTTAGAAATAAAATATTCCTTATAGTACTGTCATTTAGAAATAATAGTACATATGCAGGTGAGGGAGTTGTTTCATTCATGTAATGTTTAGGAACTAATTTTACAAGACTATCACAATGAAAGGTCAAAATGTATTAGAAAGGACAGAACTGAAGTTTGAATTATGGCTGATTCTTAGACCACCTATGAACATCATATTACATGGAACAAGTAGAAAATGAAAGCAGGTTTAGGTCAGCTAGTATTTAAAGGAATGAAAAGAGTTACATTTGCTATTCCTTAATCTAGATTATAGTCATATGGATGCTGCTGTCATAAAGCATGGAGCAATGTGTCTTTGTCTTGTGCATGTTTCTGTAGTATGTTGTAATTCACAACAAAATAAGTGTGTATACCTGTGTGAAAGGTACTGTTTTAAAATAAACAAGCAAAACTGCTCTTTAACAAATAAACCCAAATAATTAAATGAACTCCTTTCAAGGGTGAAAATTACATCATGAAAAAGAATGAGCTCATAAAAAATTCCAATAGGTGAAACAAACTGTTTTCTCAGAAATCCACAATCTAAAACATGGATTTTTTTCATGTGTTACAGGTCCACATTTCATATGTCATTCCATACTGCATGTTCCTTTTCAAATAAATTGAGTCCACAGTGCTTTATTTAACATATTTAAGTAGTGGTCCAAGTCAGAGGGCAAAACAGAGGGGGCCAGGTCTCAGGAGGAGAAACCTTGCTTTTTCTTCAGAAAGGGAAGGACCAGGGTTATCACAACCACATTATTGATTTATAGCAGTATAGCAGTTGGGAAGTAAACAAACTGGGTTAAAAAGTATACTTCCCTATGATTCCTCCAGCTTCCAGTTCCATGAGAGGCCACCCTCATGTTGCCTCAGCCTCAGAGGCTCCTCAGCTAAGGAGAGGAGAGCGCCTCGGACTATTGGCTCAAATACAGAGCGGGAAGAGGGGTGTCCATCAGAACAGATAGAGGGGATGAAAGAAAAGGGTAATAAACCTCAGAGTTTCTTTATAAGAGTTCCTGCTTATCCCTAAAGGAAATTTTAAGATGAACTTCAAAGCTGTTTTTTCTTTTCTTTCTTTTTAAAAAAGCAACAGCAAAAGGTCATCTGCAGAGGAGAAGGAAGTCCGTAAGGCTGGCTGCCTCTCACCCTTCCCTGGACTACCGCTGTACCTCATGCATCCTTACAGCTGTTCTTTCACCCCAAGGTATTCTCAGTGTTGGTTCAGGTCTGACTCTTCTGAAGAGCACTACCTTTCTATCTGCAGTGCCTACCTCAACAGCTAGCACAGTAAGGGCTTCAGAGTATTTCTGAACGAAAGTTTATATAGTCTTCTTATGGGGATGATTTTAAAGGCTGAGATTCATTTGGACATGTAAGTTTAGTATTTTTCTTTTTTAGTTTGCATAAAATTAGAATTTAAGCAAGAAACAGTTCTTCAAAAGTAAGAAAAAGCAGGGGAAGGAGGGAGAATCAGCACTCAAATACAGGTTATAATCCACTAATTAAGGACTAAATACCTAAAACCTAAGTTTTAAAATTCTATACATTCAACAACAACCTGAGCATTGTGTGCCAGAATCTGATCATATTCAAGCCAAAGCTTTAAGAATTACATTGTGGTATGTCAATGCAACCAACAAATGAAATGCAAATTTTACAGCAAGTCTTATTTTACATACACCATCAAGATGTAAGACAAAGCTTCCAATGACAATAAACACAAGTTCAAAAAGACAAATGAAATCACCTTATTCATTGCTGTCTGTGTTTGGTGAAGGAAAACTTCCCAAAAGAAAAAGAGAAGAAGAAATCTAGATCAAATATCTATGAAGAAAAAGGAAGGAAAGGAAGGAAGAAATGTCACTGACTATTCTAAGTATTGTTCCTCTCTACCCTAAGAGACTGCACAGTCCTAGAGTACTGTTTGACAATAGAGGTCAAACGTTTCAGAAAAGTTCATCACTTTTAACCCTTAATAAAAACACAAATTCAGCCTAGGGAAACAAGGGTGTTAACAAAGATTAGATGCAAAGATGACTAATGCAGTGTTATTTTATAATATGGAAAACTGAAATCTATTCACTTGTCTAGCAGTAGGAGATGAGTTGAGTAAATTCTTGTATATCTGTTCAATGTAGCCATTTGTAGGTGAAAAAATGTAGAAAAACATTTGTAATATAAAACTGAGTCAAAACTATATTATAATACAATCACATTTTAAAAAGTAATTGTTCAGCAACGAGTTTGTACATCAATATGCATTTTTCTGGAAAAAGATCTATACACGTGAACATGTCAATGATTACTTATTTATAGAAGTGACTAATAAATCTACTAAAGAAATTAAATTAAAAGAAAAAAATGAATAGTCTCTCCTCAAAAACTCCTATTAAATTCTGTGGTTCTGATAAAGATTTTTCTCACCTTCTCATTATTGCAGCAAGAATGACAGAAATTATGAAGATTGTAGGGTGTCTAGTGAAACAGTATAACATTCTGTGAGAAAATTCAATCTGGCCTCTACGTGAGCCTCTGTTTAAGACTCCACATTTGACAACCCCTGGAGCTTCCTCACAGCCTGATAATCCTTTCTGGCCACTGCCTTCCATTGAATAAATGTCTCAAAATGAAAACACGAGGAATAGTCAGATTACTTACTGTATAGTTTTAGCAGACTGTAGTATAGCTGGTCTCTATCACACTCAAATAGTTTCTGTGTCAGCTCCACTAATTTTTCTAGAGTTTCAACCTTAAAAATAAGATTAACAGATGGATCTAGATTGTGTAAAGGACATTTTATAGTTGACAAATCACAGCTGAATAATCCTTCAAATTAACTTTACCCAAAGGGCAGATTAACTTCACTTCAAAAGTTAAAGGACTGAGCACAACATCGTAAATGTACTTAATGCCACTAAACTGTACACTTAAAAATAGCTAAAATGATAAAGTTGATGTTATATGTATTTTATCATAATTTTTTAAAAAATTTAAGTTAAAGGGCTAAAGGACACTTTGGAGTCAATAACACACATGAATAATTATCTAGTTGAGGGAACCTCCACAAAGGAGCATTCTGTAGGATTCAAAGATATTTAGGGTGGAGGACTCAATGAGTATATCTATATTTGTCAATAGGAATATTCCTCCACCCAAACTTTAAACTCCTCTTTCC
>NW_006787408.1:312598-326263 GCF_000442215.2 Lipotes vexillifer
CCCCCTTTCCCTGTGGCTTTTTCTTGGCAGGATGTGAGCAGATATCTGTGCTGGAGTAGAGGTAAAGTAGAAACTCCAATGGGCTCCCATCAAGTGACTCCTCTGGTCACTAACGACTGAAGCAGATTTAAATTGCCAAAGAAACAACATTAGCCTGCTCAAACCAACAAGTAGAATGAAGCAAGCTAAAATCTTCAGAGCCCAAGTTAAAATTTTTAGGGATTCCACTGGACCTCAGAAACCAGAATCAAGCTATTGCTTATTTGGAAAACAACCAAGATAAGCAATGCTGCATCTCCTGAACTCCCCAAACGCTCACAGGACAAGTAGGACACATGCTTTCTACTCACAGTTTTAGGTGAGTAAGATCAGAAATTAACACAAACCTGATTACTTGCAATACATCTATCACAAAACCACTGAAGTCTTGTAGGCCGAGCTCTAATGCCTGGAGTCTGTAAAATAAAATAATCATACAGCACACACGTAAGGCTTTAGCTAAGTGTTAATTTTCCCTCAAAGACAAACAGTTTTCCTTCTAATGACCCTGCTTCCTCCCTGCCAAATGTATATACTAAAAGAAACCTATAACTTAATCCCACAGTTATCAAAGACCTTTAGGATTAGAACAACCTATACTTAACCAGTGTCTAGAAGATTCGGGTTATTTCAAAACGTTACTTTGTAGGTCAATTTTCATTCCATAAATCTTTAATCATTAAAAATGGCTAAGCTTTCTGTAGCTCAAAAAGAAACCTTGAAATGATGGACTAAATCAACTCCAAAATATGTCAAATTAAACACACACACACACAACTTCAGAGATCCCAAAAGATTCAGGAAGCAAAAACTATTAATATGTTATGTTGACTTATTATCAATTGTCACAATGATAAAACCAATGGCTTTTAAAGAAACATGCTTTGTAAAAATCAGTGAAAAAAGTATTGATTACCACACATTTGCCTAGTATCTAAAACTAAACGTTTAAAGAGCTAAGTACTAAAAACAAGCTAAGTACTTAAAATTAGTTCATAGTCTTAGTTTATTTCAGTAACTGAGATGTGTGTTATAGCCTCAATTAGGAATTACTAAGGTTTAGTCAGTAACTCTGGCTTCAAAACAATTACTTTACAATTTTGGATACTGAAATAAAAGACAAACCACTTCACATATAATTCCAAGGATCTGTCACTCTACTTCCAGTATTTTCATCATCTGTAATAGGGCTTCCCTATTAAATACTACATTTCAATCCCAGCATTATGATAAGAAAACAACATACTCATTACCCTGGCTGCTCCAGTCCAGAGGATGTACATTTACTGCTTTCTCCACTCAGTTTTGTGGATGACACCAGGCAACCCTCACATCTGATCTCTTATTTATAAGTCCTCCATTACTTTTTTTTTTCTTTGCAGTACGCGGGCCTCTCACTGTTGTGGTCTCTCCCGTTGCGGAGCACAGGCTCTGGACGCGCGGGCTCAGCGGCCATGGCTCAAGGGCCCAGCCGCTCTGCGGCATGTGGGATCTTTCTGGACTGGGGCACGAACCTGTGTCCCCTGCATCGGCAGGCGGACTCTCAACCACTGCACCACCAGGGAAGCCCCCTCATTACTTTTTATTTCTTAAAAATAGTATTGTAGGGGCTTCCCTGGTGGCACAGTGGTTAAGAATCCGCCTGCTAATGCATGGGACATGGGTTCGAGCCCTGGTCTGGGAAGATCCCACATGCCGCGGAGCAACTAGGCCCGTGCACCACAACTACTGAGGCTGCGCTCTAGAGCCCGCAAGCCACAACTACTGAGCCCGCGTGCTATAACTACTGAAGCCCACGCACCTAGAGCACGTGCTCCGCAACAAGAGAAGCCACCGCAATGAGAAGGCCGCGCACCACAACGAAGAATAGCCCCCACTCGCTGCAACTAGAGAAAGCTTGTGCACAGCAACAAAGACCCAATGCAGCCAAAAATAAATTAATTAATTAATTTAAAAAATAGTATTGTACAATGTTAAATTAAAAACTGACACAAGAACTAACATCTCAGAGCTTTGGTAGAATGACAGAAAAATTGGTACAGAAGAAGTTGTATAAGTGTTCTCATTCTAACTGTGCAATACCCACATTTTGCGATACACAAAATAAATGTTGAATAAATTAACTGTTGATATATATTCTCAAACATCATTAATATTTACATTTGTACCCAATTTCTACTCAAGGATTTTCTCACATTTATCTGTTTTGTTTCACATGCATTACATTGAAAATGAAGCCAACATCAAATGTATACAAAAAGCCCTTGAAAAAATACTAGATAACCCTCTTTACAACATGGCAAAATGCAAGAGCTACATTCACTTATAACTTTCAATATTATGTCTCACCCAAATGCCAATGATCTGACTAGCACAACTTTTATGGCAAACTCTTCCTTTTTGTGGCTGATTAATCTGCCTGTCACTGGCAGGACAACTGACTTATACGGCAGATATTCCTATGCTTCATTTTGAAATTGAGAACTGTTTTCACAAATAAATCTCAATCATCAAAACAACATCTAGGTCAGATTAACTAAATCTCCTAGGCTTCTGTAATAGTCTACATGTCTGGCTTATCTCTTAACATCTCACTGAATTTTAAACATTGCAAATTTAAAGTAAAAATGAAAAATGTAATAAAACATGGAGAAGAATAGAATTTTAATTGGGATGCTAAATGTAACTTATCCAAAACCAGTTACTGCTTAATTAAAACAATGAACTCAACTCTTAATTTTTCCTGTTTTTGTCACATACAATCTATTTAATAGTGAGGATAAAGTAATTACTGTAATTAAAAAAAAACAAAAAGGGACTTCCCTGATGGCGCAGTGGTTAAGAATCCACCTGCCAATGCAGGGGACATGGGTTTGATGCCTGATCCGGGAAGATGCCACATGCCACGGAGCAACTAAGCCCATGCGCCACAACTATTGAAGCCTGTGTGCCCTAGAGCCCGTGTGCCGCAACTCCTGAGCCCATGCGCCTAGAGCCCGTGCTCTGCAACGAGAAGCCACCGCAATGAGAAGCCTGCGTGCACTGCAATGAAGAGTAGCCACCACTTGCCACATCTAGAGAAAGCCCACACGCAGCAATGAAGACCCAATGCAGGCAAAAATAAAAACAAAAAAATCACCAAAACCAAAATACAGCATGTTTGTTTCCACCTGGGTTACTGTGCTTCAAAACACTCTTTGTGCAGTTCCAATTCAGTACTAGGTTCACTTGTATAAGGAAAAAAGTAATCCAAAATAAAAAAATAATTTTCATTAATTTCATTATATTACTTAGATGTAAATTTGTTATCATAATAGGCTTCAATGTACACTAGTGAAAATAGGTATCAAGTAATTATTACCTTTAAAGTGAAAACAGATGAAGATTCTTCTACTTCAAACTCTATCTCAAAGGCAATCATTTTAAATTTAACTAAAATAAGTGATTTTTACCTGCTCTGAGTTTTCTTACCATTACTGCTAGATATGGAAAATAGAAAACAAACAACTACTCTGGCTTCATGTCCTTTAGCTGGAGTAGTAGGAGGAAAATCAAGTGCACGAGGTGTATGGGACAAACAAAAACAGTAAGAACGCAACCACTTATCCCCATAGCCAGGAGAGCAAGGAGAAAAAGGGGTATCATGGAAAGTATTAAACCTTTCAATAATTGTCCTTTTCTGTAAAATCTCCAGAGACAGACTTAAGGACCATGGTCTAGTAAAGAGGAAAATATGTCTGAGCAAGTCAAACTAACAGTTTAACTATCATTAAATATGATCCAGGTGTTACAGAAAATACTAAGTAAACTAACTCATGGGAGAGGGTATGAATTTGCATGAGAACTGACATCTCTTGAAATTCTAGGGCTGGAGGGGGAAACTAGCTCTAAAATCCCTTCTTTATATATAAGATCCATTCTGGCTTATTAAGGAAGGCAAATTAGGATAAAACGCTGAATTTGATCTATTAAAGAACAAAGGGAAGAGGAACAAAGGTTGGGAGATTGCTGTAATCCAAACTTTTGGTCCTAAAGGCAAAGACATAAAAAGAAGAGTTTTGCCCCCGGAGAAGACAGCAAATTTACTCTGGCTGAAGTGTGATGGAAGGGTAACAGCAGATAAGATGAGAGGGAAAGGTCAAGAAAGTGTAAGTTTGGAGAAATGATAAGTTGTTTTGGTGGTTCAGATATTAAAGGTCGAGAGATCATGGAGGTTGTATTGAAATACATAAATATATCAAATAAACACGTCTTAAACTTATGAAATGTTATATCCTATCTCAATTTTTGAAAGAGAGAGATCATGGAGGTAGAAATGGTGTAAGGGAACCAACAGAAAATCTGAAATCAGGACGTGATTTCAAATTCCATGACTACTACTAACTAAATAAGCTCCACACTCACAACCTGAACTGAATGAAGTTTCATTGTCCTAATTAGTTGTTATGTAAGGCTCACGTGAAGATGTACATGAAAATCAATTGAGAAGTTACTAAATGTTACCAATATTTGTTAATATTTGTTAAATATGTTAACCAATATTTGTAATCTAGGTTTGAACCTCGAGGGATGATGTTAGAAAAAGAAATGCTGAAGAAGTTTAAAGCAGACTCTTACTCATCTTTGTGTTTGTATCCTGAGAACTTAGTGCCTGGCACATGGCAGGCAATCAGTAAGTGATTACTGAACTGCTCAAAGGGTTAAGAATAAAATTAAATAATATAATTCTTTATAGAAACCTTTAATATGGTTATTTAACATTTCATGTCATTATTTAACTTTTTGTACTTGTTTTTATCATCTCTCCCTGGACTTAATCTCCAGTCTTAATACACAAAATGAATGATCTAAACTGTTAATTTATTTAAATGACCTGCAACACTTCTTTCCTGGGAGGTGAATGAAGTACCTTAAAAGACACTTGGCCGAAAGAATGAAGTCATTTTTTTTTTAAAACAAAGAAATACCACTCTATTTTATCATAATTTCTAGCAAAAAAGCATGGGACTAGAACTCAGGAGGCCTGAGTTTTAGTCCAAATCTTTGCTACTATGAACCATAAAAGAGGTACCATCTATAAAAACATAACAGAATTTCTCAGGCCTTTGCACAGACAGTGCCCTCTAAGTGAAATGCTTTTGTTCCCACTCTTTATGTGGCTGGCTCCCAGTTCATCCTTTAGTTCTCATCCCAAACATCACTTCCTCAGAAAGATCTACTCTGAAACAGATGCTTTCTACAGCACTTTCTGTTACAGCAATTATTGCATTTTATGGATTCATCTTTTTAAGGTCTATCTTTAGAACAAGACTGTAAGATGTGAGCCATAATTATTTATTGAAGGGCGGGAGGGAGGGAGGGAAGGAGGGGAAATTGGTCAAACTGGGAATTTTGTCAAATTTGGTCAAACTGGGAATATCAACCACCTTAGTTAAAGGACTTCATCCAGGAAGTTTTAGGTGATGAAATCTGCCAATGCCTACTTATAAGGGCTCATGATGGGAGACGCTGTATCAGATCTAAGTTAGAGCTTAGTTTCTCTCAAGTCAGAGCTTAGATGATATTATGCCTGTTAATTCACCATACCTTCTGCTAATTAAGGTCACTATCCTTCAATTATTAGATATCATGTGAGATGACTGAGTAAAGTGTCTTAAAAATCCCTACAACAGGGCTTCCCTGGTGGCGCAGCGGTTGAGAGTCCGCCTGCCGATGCAGGGAACGTGGGTTCGTGCCCTGGTCCGGGAAGATCCCACATGCCGCGGAGCGGCTAGGCCCGTGAGCCATGGCCGCTGAGCCTGCGCGTCTGGAGCCTGCGCTCCGCAACAGGAGAGGCCACAACAGTGAGAAGGCCGCGTACTGCAAAAAAAAAGGAAAAAAAGAAAAAAAGAAAGGACAACTGATTTGAAAACATACCTCACCAGCAAAGACATAAAAAAAAAAAAAAAAAAAAAAAAAAAAAAACCCTACAACCACTATCCTAATTCAGATCCTATTAATCTCACTGTCCCAAACCCCCTTTCATCTATCACACATTCTTCTGCTAGTATAAATTTCTTTCTAACACTGCTGAGAGTTCACTGTCTTCTGCATGAACTCAAGCCTGCTTATTCTGATATTGAAGGGTCTCTGGGAACAATCTACCCTTACAAAATACTTCCTATAAATCCTATACCCCAGGATGAAAGAACTATTTAAGAAATCAGAAAGAAATAAAACTGTCTTTGTTTGCAGATGACAAGATATTATATGCAGAAAATCCTAAAGACTCCACCAAAAAACTATTAGAACTAATCAACGGATTCAGTAAAGTTGCAGGATACAAAATCAACATATAGAAATCAGTTTCATTTCTATCCACTAACAGAATATCTGAAAAAAATAAAATACCATTCACAAGATGAGCAAAATGATTAAAAAAAAAACAACCTAGGAATAAATTTAACCAAGGTTGTGAAAGATCTGTACACTGAAAACTATGAGACCTTGATGAAAGAAACTGAAGACATAAATAAATGAAAAGATACCCCGTGTTCATGGATCAGAAGAATTAATATTGTTAAAATGTCTATACTATCCAAAGCTATCTATAGTCAGTGAAATCCCTATCAAAATTCTGAATGGCATTTTTCACAGAAATAGAAAAAACAATCCTAAAATTTGTATGGAACCACAAAAGATCACAAATAGCCAAAGCAGCCCTGAAAAAGAACAAAGCTGGAGGCATCACACTTCCTAAAACTACACTACAAAGCTATAATAATCAAACAGAACAGTACTGTAATAAAAACAGAAGCAAAGACCAATGGAGCAGAATCAGAAATAAACCTTCACATATATAGTCAACTAATATTTGACAAGGGAGACAAGAATACTCAACAGGAAAAGGATAGTCTCTTTAATAAATGGTATTGGGAAAACTAGATAATCACATGCAGTAGAATAAAGTTAAACCCCTATCTTTCACCACTTACAAAAATTAACTTGCAATGGATTAAAGACTTTAACATAAAGCCTGAAATCATAAATCTCCTAGAACAAAACACAGGGAAAAAGCTCCCTGATACTGGTCTTGGCAACAATTTTTCGGATAAGACACAAAAGCATAAGTGAAAAAAGCAAAAATAAATAAGTGGGACTACATCAAACTAAAAAGCTTCTGTACAGCAAAAGAAACAATCAACAAAATTAAAAGGCAACCTAGGAAATGAGAGAAAATATTTGCAAGTCATACACACATGCATGCACACACACACACACACACACCACACACACCATTCAGCCATGAGAAAGAAAGAAATTCTGCCATTTGCAACAATGAAGATGGACCATGAAAGCATTATGCTAAGGAAAATAAGTCAGACAGAGACACGGAAGAACTGTATGATATGCCTTACATGTGAAATCTAAAAAAGCTGAACTCCTAAAAACAGTGCATAGAATGGTGGTTGCCAGGGTCTTCGGGTGGGGAGAAACAGGGAGATGTTGGTCAAAGGGTACAAACTTCCAGTTCTAAGACGAACAGGTACTGGGGATCTAATGTACAACATGGCAGTTATACTTAACAATACAGCGTGCACGTACACACACACACACACACACACACACACACACACACACACACTCACTCATATACTTGAAAGATGCTAAGAGTAGATCTTAAATGTTCTCACCACAAAAAAGAAATGGTAATTACATGAGGTAATGGAGGTGTTAACTAACACTACAGTGGTAATCATTTTGCAATATATAAGCACATCAAACCAACAGGTTGTACACCTTAAACTTATACAATGTTAAATGTCACTTGTATCTCAATGAAGCTGGAGGAAAAAAAGGAACTACTTAGAGACTTCCCTTTTCTACTTCTTTGTTCTACCTCTAATACCTTTAATACATTGTCCAACCCTATCAAACTCCCAAATGTGAACAGTACTTACCACATCCATCAAGCCACACCCTAAACCCCATTTTCTCAATAAAGTCTTACCTAATTTCCTACCCTGGGAATAATTTTCTCTCTTGAACTCTCAGAACTATTTGTATTCTTCTTACAGTAGTCAACACTTCTCAGTCTTATACAGACATTATCTTCACGTATTAATCTCACATTAGCTCCTTGAGGGTGGATGTAAGTCTTATTTACTTTTCTCTCTTTCTTTTACTAGAAAATAACACTCTTTCTGAGTATATATACAATAAGAATACATATGCTCATTACTGAAAACTCAGAAAATACAGAAAAGTATACAGCAAAATGCCAGCTATAATTCCACCCTCCTGCAATAATCCATGGGTAGAATTAAAATATAAAACTATGTTAAGACGTATTATATATATGTATGTATACCAACTCATTTTAAAAACACAGGTCATATTATACGCTGAATCTTGTCTCTTTCTTTACTTAATGAGACCATTTGTATGACTTGGTTTGTCTTATCTCCCACAGTGTTTCAAATACAAAGAAGCTTTATTGTATATTTTGCTTTGGAAATTCAACTCTAGTGAATCTACTCATGATAAGACACTATTGCGTTTTGGGGAATAATAAAAATGTTGCTCAGTATTTATAATATTCTTTCATATGGTAATACAGTGCTAGTTTATTAATTTTCACTACTTTTAATATTTCCAATAATCCTTAGAAAACCACAAGAGAGAACTCCAGGTCTTGAATTTTAATAGTCAAAAAATAAAGTTCCCACTTTAACTCAACTCCAACCAACCATTCAAAAGAAAAACAAAAAAACCCCTAAAAACGTGCTTCAGTATATTTCCATATATTGCACACCCTGCTGTCCTACCCTAGGGTACTGCAGAGGGATTCTGTAAAGCTATTCTGTATCCTTTAAGCAATTCTGTACACATTCACTATAAAAACTGTGTCATCAGTAGACAGCCATTCCTAAATGATTACACTCAATGATGTTGTACATTGGCAAAGCTTTAAAGTAATTAAGATGCAGCTTCCTCTCACCTATTCATGTGACAAACATGCACCTTATGCTAAGCATCATACTGTGAATTATGTGGGATGAAGAAAACACAATCTCTACCTTTAAGGGGCAAAGAGAATTAATAATATTGATTACTACCATAATCCAGGAAACATGCAAGCTGCTTTACATACATTATGTGATTGAATCTTAAAGAAAGATACTATATTCCCTTTTAGAGATGAGGAAGCTTAGAAAGGTTTAGTAACTTATTCATTATCACACTAGCAAGCAGATGACAAAAGGAGAACCCACTCTTATGCCTTTTGTGCTTCCTATTATGTCTTGCTTATTACACAAAGAGAGGCACATGATTTCCTGCTGTAGAACCTCTAATCACTATTATCTGAATACCTGAGCTTTATTTCTGCTCTGATCAGTGCCTTACTAATACTGGTAACATGCATACAGAGTACAGAACTCAACAGGCAGACAGCTTCTCTCATTTTCAGATACATACACTGTGCACTTTCGATGAGAGAATTTATAACATTTTCTAGAAAATACAAATGAACTACTCGAGCTATAGAAGCACCTGTCCAAGACAGCATATGCTCCACACTTCCCTCCGACAGGAGGACAGATTGAGTTAAAGACAGATAGAAAGATAAGAAAGTTCTGAATTAATTTCACAGTCCTTTTTCATACTAGACTTTTCTTTGAAAAATGTCAAGAAAAACTAATAATTTTCTGGGATGTGTGCCTGTATTTTCAAATCCATTGTAATCAGTCATCAACATAAAAACAAGGAGGCCAAACACCACCTTTATGCCTCGTCCACCATGGGCACTTTTGGGAAAAGACATGGAGTAACAGTAAAGTATATCTGAGAGAAAAATGATTACTGATGTATTTACAAGTTTATTTTACTCACATTAAAAGTAATATTTCTTAAGGTGATGGGTCCATCTTCTCTGAAATGATTTTTTTTAGGAGATACAGAATTGTTTAATAGTGAAATTAATCACAGTTTGGACAGACTTTATCGTTGCCCTTTGACATCAATTTCAGTAAGCAAAATTTCAATCAAGCCTAGATAAAATATACTAATGAATTTCAGTAAGCAAAATTTCAATCAAGCCTAGATAAAATATACTAATCCTAAATAGCCCAGGTTTGTCACCTACCATTTCCCATAAGCTGCTTACCATAGTGAAAAAAGAGAAGAAATTTTAAATTAAATGCCAAACACCTGCAGACAGCACTTGTTTGGCTGATTAACTTATAGACAAGCATTACAAATAAATCTGAGCATGGTCTGCAGCAAATTAAATTCCACTGCTTTTAAGAACAAAGAATTCCTTGGCAAAGAGGATTAGCAACTTTACACCCAAGAATGCCAGCTTAATTTAATTGTTCCACAATCCAAGATTTAATATGCAAATATCATTTTGATATATAACAGTGAATTTAACAAAGTGAAGAAACAAATTCAATATACAACCAGGCTGCCTTTTCTGAACTGTAATTATATACAATAAAGAAGCTGGCCGAGTCTCACCCTCTCACCCCACATTATTGGGACTGAATTATATTAACATGAATCAGAACATGTGTAATTAAAGGTTAAAATTTGTAAACATATTCTAATTAAGAGTCTAAATAGCCGTACAATTAGAATACTGGAGTTAAAATCATACCTCAATGATCTTCTTGGCCTCTTTGTAATTTCCTGTTTGTAGGAAGGCAAAGAAGAGATCATACAGCATAGTCATTTCACCTTGTTCTTGGCTCACAAAGTCCATTGCTAGAGAGGAAAGAAGAAAATATATTAGAAGACAAAATATAGACTAACACTATATCACTTGAAGAGCTCTGAACAAATACAAGAAAACTTTAAAACAAATATTTAGAATAACTTAAAGGTTATAGCTAAATCAACCAATTTTCTGTCACATTCCTTATGTAACAGCATACATTTATGACATTAAGTACCTGTGACTAGCTTCAAAGAGAATTGGTGAGGATAAGGCTGAAAATCTCACCAAGGCAGATCATCAAGAAGCAGAGCAAAAAATAACAGAGGGGGGCTTCCCTGGTGGCGCAGTGGTTTGAGAGTCCACCTGCCGATGCAGGGGACATGGGTTCGTGCCCCAGTCCGGGAAGATCCCACATGCCACGGAGCGGCTAGGCCCGTGAGCCATGGCCACTGAGGCTGCGTGTCCGGAGCCTGTGCTCCGCAACGGGAGAGGCCACAACAGTGAGAGCCCGCATACCGCACACACACACACACACACACAAAATAGAGGGGTGACTTTTCAAAATGAAGTTACTAAAATCAAGTACATTTATAATGTTAAAAATCTACCTGATATTTTTCAACTCAGAAGTGTAACAAAGTTTCTCTGGATGTGCTTGCCTTCCTGTTAAATTCTCTCTTCACAGCAACACATTAAGATTAAATAAGCAAGAGGGGAAAAAAGAAAACTAACAACACTAACGTATTAGAAGGTGACTAACCTTTCTGAATTAGATCAGTCTCGCCTTTCTCTATCAGTTTACAGAGGACATCATGAATCCTTGGTAGTATTTTATACTTTTCATAGCAGTCAATCGTGACTTCAAGAGCAGCAGGTATGTCATCCCTTGGAAACATCAAAATATTAACAATGAATAAAATATATCTAATTAATTTGAGAGCTATACAATGACCAGTCAAAAGGTACACGAGTGAGTTTTATTTAAGGTAGAATACCACGAAGACAAATTGGAAAAAAAAATACAAGAAACAATCCTTATATAAAAATCAATGTTCAGAGTACAGACATCATTAGTGGTTCCCTGTTTTCCCTGTTTCAACTTTTATTATTTTGCTTGCTAAATGGCACTTTTTAAAAAGCCCCAAAGATGAAGGCATTCTCTCAGATTATATATAAATTGCTATAAGAATGCATTATTCTAAAAACAATGACTACTGTCAAATATCTTTTCCAACTACTTTGTGTTTATGGTCCTCAATAATTCCAGATTTGGGAAACTATTAAATGTCCGTCAACAGTCATCAAGAACTTTTCAAGCACTTTCACCTTTCTCATCATATGTTTCATACTGCTGCCTCTCCAGGTAAGGAGGAAGTAACTTTTTTTTTTTAATTTACTTTTGACTGCGTTGGGTCTTTGTCGCTGTGCATGGGCTTTCTCTAGTTGTGAGCAGGGGCTACTCTTCGTTGCAGTGCGTGGGCTTCTCATTGCTGTGGCTTCTCATGTTGCGGAGCACGGGCTCTAGGCACTCGGGCTTCAGTAGTTGTGGCGCACGGGCTTAGTTGCTCCGCAGCATGTGGGACCTTCCCAGACCAGGGCTCAAACCCATGTCCCCTGCATTAGCAGGTGGATTCCTAACCACTGTGCCACAAGGAAATCCCAGGAAGAAGTAACTTTAGGATTCATACATATAGAAACTTACTGTTGCTAAACCTAGGATAGTCTTAGGGTTGGTGAATTCTAGAACTCTTTAAAAGCTTTTCATAAGAGGGTAAGCTTTTAAAAATTATTTCCAATTATAAAATCAAAGCTTCTCTTATGTGGTTAATTAATTAAAATAAAAAGATATTTTCATTAAGTCAGTTTATTAAATAAGAGTGTGGAAACACATTCTCGTGTGTCCTCAAAACCTACTGTTTCCCTTGGAAAATGACAGTATGAGAAATTATTAAGACCTTGAAAAAGCTGTAGAGATTATGTGATCCAATTCTATTGCTACCTTCCTTTATTTTTAAATAGATGAGGAAATTAAAGCATCTAGAGATTGACTGATTAGCCTAAGGCCACCAGGTAAACAGAGAAAGGCACTGTCATCACGTCCCTGGACTCTCCCCCCTTTCAGTTGAGTACATCTAATTATACATTATGCTCTATTAAAAGCAATGTTGTTTGTTTAACCTAATAAAGTGGTGTAATATGGAATAAGAAATTAAAGATTTTTGAAAAGAAAGTATGAAATGCATTAAAAAAAAGCAGCATGGTTAGAGACATGGACCAAAGTACAAGTAGCGATAACAGTGACAATCTTTGTGGAGAAAACGCATTTCTCTCACATGTGCAACAGTTTTCAAAAGGAAGAAAGGCTTTTAAAATTTTCCATTGAAGTCCTAACATTTTGGTTCATTATTCAATGTTATGTTGCCCTAGACTGAATTACTATTTTATCTAGATTAAGATTTTAAACTGTACTAAAAAGTAAAATATCATGAAGAAGCATTAATTTTGCTACAATAATACTGACACAGTGAAAATGAGCCTATCCTGATGGAACTCTACCTTATCCCCTTACTAAGCCCTGTTTACAGTGCATCTTCCGGCACCCCACAGAGTCATTTGAATTTTTGTCATCTGGGGTGAAAACTAAATTACAGGTTAATTTCAAAACTGCAAGTAGATGTTGCAGGCTAGATTACTGTCATACAAGAGAAATGCTACCACATATGATATAAAGCTTTATATAATCAGTATTTCCCCTTGCTTCAGATACAAGTTCAGTTATTACCTGTTTACAATTCCACTTAATGGAAAACTACCAAAATATTTAAGAGAAAAACTAACACACACTGATTTTTAAAAAGCAGTATAATTTGCTTTTTCAGATCAATTTCCAAACTAGGATAATATTGTCTCAACTGTATTTTCCCTAC
>NW_006787408.1:326594-348925 GCF_000442215.2 Lipotes vexillifer
TCCCTACATTAGGTCAAAGCTATCAATAAATGAGTGAATAATTGTTCTGTCAATCAAAGAGACATGTTAATAGTCTTTGGTCTCCAAATATATGCTTCTGAAGATTATACATGCTCAGAACAACAACAGAAAAGACAAGTATAGCAAAATGGAAATAATTCATATATATTTGTTAGTAATTTTAAGTAACAATGTCACTGACCCCAGGTTGCCAACAAAATGAATTAGAAATCTATAGCGAAACATTTCGTACAAAGTGTGCTTACTGATGATATAAATGAACTAAGGTCTAGTCGTTTCTTTTCAGTCCTTATTATCTACATTCTGACTTGTGTTTGGTTGGATCACGTCACTTTAGAGAGATAAAAATGCCCACTTCTCATATGATTTGATTTCATCATTAATCTTTCCTATTATTAAAGCTTTTAAACTCTGGGTGAGGGAAATGAAAAATATGAGAAAGTATATAAAATTCACATTATTCTGAAAATAGTTGTATACTCATAGGACTTTTGAATTTCAATCCCAATTGATAAGTACTACATGCAGCTTGGCTACAGCAGTGTGACACATTTCTAGAAGTGGTGATGAAAGCAGATTATCACAACAGTTGAACTCAAGGACCTTTGGGTTCCCTCCAAGTTCTAAGACTCTAACATAACTCTAAGACTCTATGAACTTGAGCTTGTTAGGTTCATCATCTCAAATGTTTCACACCAGCAGAAAAAATCATCACATGAAAATACCACTTTTATTAGGCTGGATGAAATCAGTAAGTGCAGTAAAATATCAAATGGAAAAAGGTGGAAACTGCCTTATACCCAAAATGTGGGGGAAGACTTTATCAATCAGTGTAATTAGTTTCTGTAACCTAAAACGATTCTGTGATTTCCTTTGTACACTTTTAAACACTAGAACTGATTTAAAACTCTACTCTAAAATAATAATCTTTTGAAGAAATCTTGTTGAAAACATTAATTCTGGATTCAAAACTTACTCCGTGCTTATTTCAGTATACACGCATAATTCCTAAAGCTTTATACAAACGGGTCACAAATTTTTAAAAGTCCAATCCTGATAAAAATTTAGCCACTGCTTTCACAAACCTCAAATAATACTAAGTGAAAATCAACTCTATAGCATACTATTATCTCTAAGAAAAATCCACTGTGATATTTTCAACTAGACACCCTCCCAAAGTATTTCAATGATATACAAAGTGATTTTCATAAATAAAACTATATACGCTAATAAAAAGTAATCAATCATTTTAAAATATTTTTGATTGATGTAAATTAACTCAACATAGCCTTTATCAAAATTCTGGGAGCCTATGAAATAAAAACAGAACAGTGGAAAGGAAGATTCTATAATTTTAAGAACACACACATATATAATAGATTGAGTCTAATAAGAACATGGCAAATCTGATGTTACCTCTTGTGTTAGTCCTTATTATGAAATGAAAGTATGCTTTATGTCACTGACAGAAAAACAAACCCCGGACGTGACATTTATATGAGGCTGATCATAAAACTATCTACTTAAAGGTACCAGAAAACAAAGTCCTCCTAACTCAAATTCCTTTATATATAACTGTAAAAAGCACAAATGTATTTCATACAATCTTGAACAAGAACCAGTGACAACTATCTACCTATTGGTAGCTTTAAACTTAGTCTCCTTACCTATAGCAAATAACTTCCAATTTAATCAAAATTTTAAATGACAAATATTAATTTTTTAATTGGAATAAAGTGCTTCAACATATGCATAAAGTGTTAATGAAGTGGCGATTTACCTAAAGAGCTTACTGACTGAAAAGCTCTCAAAATCTCAAATCACTGGAGAAAAGACGGGCTTTAGGGGAGAAAAAAGTTCAAAACAAGGGAGGGGAAAACAAAAAACACCTTAACACTCTAAAAACTGACTATTTTGGGCTTCCCTGGTGGCGCAGTGGTTGAGAATCTGCCTGCTAATGCAGGGGACAAGGGTTCGAGCCCTGGCCTGGGAGGATCCCACATGCCGCGGAGCAACTAGGCCCGTGAGCCACAACTACTGAGCCTGCGCGTCTGGAGCCTGTGGTCTGCAACAAGAGAGGCCGCGATAGTGAGAGGCCCGCGCACCGCGATGAAGAGTGGCCCCCGCTTGCCACAACTAGAGAAAGCCCTCGCACAGAAACGAAGACGCAACACAGCAAAAATAAATTAAAAAAAAAAAAAAAAAAAAAAAAAACTGACTATTTTATAAATCTTAAGCAGATGTTCGTGTGGAAAGAAATCAATTCAGGAGAAACCATCGACTTCACAAAAATTATTCTGTGAAGAGAACCAGCCCTTGAAAGAGCTAAATGTTTCTTTTTCTGTTCATCATCTATAAATGCGGAATCTTCAAGGAGACTGGTGTTGCAATTACAACTAATCCTCCCAAAAAAATTAACTGTGTTGAAGGCTTTGTAATTTCCCTAGGTACAATTTAGCTGTCACTTACTTTCAAATTTACTCAAACATGCGTTCGGAACAGCACTAACTTCACATGTCAAGTGCTTTCCAGCCAATTGAGTCTAAACTGGAAGTCGGTGTTAAACAACTGAATGATTAGACAAGATAGCTCATTTCCCTGCTCTTTTGTTCAGAATAAAATGCCACATTTACATTATCAGGCTCAACAGGATTTTCTGACAGAGGGAGAAAAAACCCTACTGAACACTGTCCGTACTAAGCGCATGAAGCCTGTCATTTACCAATCATCCTTCAAAAAGCAATAGCCATGAATGTAACTTAATTACGACCCAATGATCCTTGACGAAAAATCATCTTATCACTGTCCTGTCCCCCTAGGGCAAATGAACCACTTTTGTCCTTTGGCACTGATGATGCTAAATTCTTAATTGCAATAATGGAGTAAAAGAGCCAAACCTCCTTAATTTCCTTTCAGCACATAAAGAGTTTTACTCCAGAAGGCGAGCATTCCCACAAATAATAAAAGTATCCAGTACAAATGAAGATGCCAAAATTGAAGGGGAGTGTATATGACAGAATAACCAGCATTATAAAAAGTGTATTTCCCACTTCTGCAACATATTGAACTGTTACAGTGAGTTTTAAAAAGTACTGGTATAGGTTCATCTTACAGAAATTGTGACCTTTATGAAGAACTCAAGATTCATTTAGCAAGCGTTCTGGGAGGATTATATGGACAAAGTCCATGATTCACTTAAATGAAATGCATGTGGGTATATACAGATTATAGCACAAATCAGCACAGAAAAATCCTAAATGGAAAGCAGAAATTAAAGCTTCTTTGATCATTTGCACTAAATAATCCAGTTAAACAGCTTCAGATATTTTTCATATGAAATGAAACCAAAATGGATCAGCTATACAAGTGAATATGAAACTGCATCATACAAATTTTTATGCTTTAAAAACTAATGGCCCAGATTTCATTAATTTTATTTCCTTTATCATAGCATAAAGACTAATCAAAAGCTCTTTTAACCTATTTTAAAGCATTTCTTTCTTCCTTAATATGGAGAATCCAGGTCATCTTTCTGGATCAGGCATGATTTCAATTAAAAAAAATTTTTTTTAAGTAGTTACAAAGGAAAATGTTTAACATTCATGTGGACTACATGTAGACATGTGTCTTACAGAACAGTCCCATTGTAAACGAAACACATGAAAATTTTGTTCAATTCAGCATACTTCTTTTCAGTGCAAGTATTATTTTGATAATACAAATCAGATTAGTTTAACAACTTCTTCAAAATTTTGCAAACCTGTTGTTATTTTGGATTTCCTTTGGCAAATGAATAAAAACAAAATGTATTATTTTTCATAACTGTAAAACTTTTAATACAATATCCAAGTAACAAACTGATACAATATTAAATTTCTCCTGTGTTTTATCCAATGCTGGAAAAGTCAGTCCAAAATTAATATCTATTGAATCTTAAAGATCATCTTTCTAAGGAACTCAACCTCGCGAATTACAATTTGTAAGTGACAGCCTTCTTCAGAGTCTTTGCAATGACTTTCCAAAAAGATGCTTGCCTTTGAAAGGATGAAGATTTTGTAAAGTGTTCTGAAATGTTTCTCATAATTCTACCTCAAGTTTGAATAAAAGCCCCATTCTCCAGATGAGCTCATACCTGCTGAGGCCAATTACCTGGTATTATTGAAGATTAAACATATTTAATCAAATCAAATACATGCAGACTTTTGGGCAGGCTAGCATAGTTAATCCTAGTACTGCACTTGTCATGATTCTGAATTAATTAGCTATCTCCCATCAGTTGGGAAAACACAATTGAAAATAAGTTGCAAAGTCAATGTTTTCCTCCAACTTAGCCCCCACCAGGAGTGCTACTACTGTTTTCTGCTAAACATGAAATTTCCTTTATCTCCTTTTAATTATTCTCCTGACTCTAAAAGAGTCAACAAAACCTTTTTATCATGACAGATGAAACTGAAGATCTTGTCATGGAAACTGCCTCTGCAGAGCAAAGATAGCAAAAAACAAAAACAAATTCAGGCAAATAAAAATAGAAGGTAATTTCTCTTTGTATCTGAAAGTAGTAAAAAAAAAAAAATCATAAAAGAAACTAATTTAGATTTCTCTAGCCCAATTAACAGGGACAGTCAGATTTTACTGAGACACACAAACCTCTGACTGTACAGTAAAATCGGAAGCACAGAGTATGCTCCCCATCGGAAGCACAGAGTATGCTCCCTATTAACATCTGAATCCCATGCTATTTCCATTTTCCCTTGGGGGAAGTTCTCCTTGGTTCATGAGCCCCATCTGCAGACCTCTTCTGGAAAACTTTTGTATCGCCTCTGTCTTCAAAGTATTTCTATTTGTAAGATACTTTTTCTACCATGGCCTCATTTTCATTGTTAATTATTTTACTTTTGCCCAGTGGCGGAGGAGGGCCTAATTCTTCTGGGCACTGGGCCCATTTCTTTCAAATCCCTATGCAGAGCTCCACATGCAATTTGCAGAGACGGGTCTTTTAAACAATCAAAAAAATTCTAGGAGGAAGCATATTAATTATAGGATTTCTATATAAAGTAGGCTGTGAACATGAGAACTCAATAACACAGTAATTGTTTGAATCACTATTTCTTTAAAAAGATGTAATGCTGAGATTGTGGAGGTTAAGATTTAGCCAAATCATATAAGCTGATAAACTATTTTTTGACTGATGGCAAAGAAATTATTTCATAAAACATTTATGTGCATGTATGTGTGTGCACATATATGTGTACACATATTTCCTAACAGTTAGTTAAAAGACATGTTTTTATTCCACATTTTAAATTCAATACTAAATCATTCATTATATTTAATTAATTATACCCCCTAATAAATAAAGAAAAACTACCAGAAATGTGGGAAGAATATGAGAACCGTTAAGATTTATCTTTTACTTTTCTCCTGACACTGATACGGCAACATCCAAACTAAAATTAGAAAATCACAATCGCAAAATAAGCAGATTAAAAATTGCATTAAGCCATGGAAGAGGTGACAAAGAGGTAAGATCTGAGAAATTTTTTAAAACGGAAAAGAAAAACAAACACAAAAGGAAAAGAATAAAGGATACTTTATCATCTTACTAAAATGTTTCACTCATTACAAGAGAGTAGGTTGACTTTATGATTTGCCCTGGAAAAAATACCTTAAATTGGGCACCGACATGAACATTACAAATGTAAAAATTTCCAAATTCAGTAAATCTCACCCTATTAACAAAATTCATCTTCTTCCCACAAGACACAGAGACATCTTCTGCAATATTTATCGAAGCCAGAATAACTACTATGTTGGTACATGCAATTAAAATACTACATGGAGGAAAGGAGCAATGAAGAGACGCTGCCACGTCATTACCTGAATAACAGTCATGAAGCATAATCAAAAGCCCCAGAGAATCCTTCTTTCTTATATTTATTAATAATTAACACTTATAAGGCTCAAAACTGGGAAAAACTAGATTTGGCTTCATGTAATATCATCACATGTCCCACAAAAAAAAAATTACCATAGATCATTCCATTGAGAAGTAATCCACAGGACTACAGGGCGGCTGGTGATTTTATAGGTCACCTACTCCACAGAAGTTCTCTTATTCTGTGGCGAATAACCTCCAAGGCTTCCACAGCACCACAGAGAATTTACAAAGTATAATCCCCAAATGATTAGATTCATTCTTTCAATGCCAACATTTAAAATTGAAAATTCAATCAACTTACTTTTCCAGATACAGGGTGACCAATGGGGAACTTAAGGTAGTAGATGGTTTCGCTAACCCTAGAGTCAGGATGGCTTCATGCAACTGTTTTACTGTTTCAGTTTCACCTCTTAAAGCTGCGCCATTTAGGATGTGGAAAAAGGACAAGACTGTTGCATCTTTGATAAGAACATCCTTCTCTTTCATCTCCTTTAGAATGTTAATGGCATCTACAATGAAGTAGCACAAAAGACCCTTAGGTAATTTCATGTAGGGAACAGCATTTCAAGCCCATCAGGAATGTAAATTCTAGTGTATAATGCCGATTTCAAGTTAATTACTACTTGCATTTCTAAACGAGACTACAATTATAAATCCACAATAGCATGGTTTTTATCATTTCCCTGCAACTTTGACTACAAATTACAGATAGGGACTGTGTGCCCACTCTGCACCACATAACCCTGTACTGTCTGCCCTATAGCTGTAAGATCCTCCTAAATGGATGCTTTTATCATTCAGAGCTAACATCTGCTAAATCACACCATTGTTTCTTCAGCAGATGGCTTGTCAGGAGGCCAGATAATAAAGATGTGTTTACACTGTATATACAGCCAGACTAATGGTCTGATACCGATAGGGCCTGTTTGCTATGTCGATACTAATTAGCCAAGCAGAGCCAATGAAAGCTTTCCAAAAGACTGCATGTTAATACATTAGATTCATTAAGCTTCATTAGGAAGGGAGAAACAAACATTTTAGGATATGGAATAAGTTCATTTTTATAATGTTGTTCTTAATTATTGCACAGACAAAATGTTTTGACCGCTTTACAGAAAATGATTTTTAAAAAGCAGTCTAATCTTCATAAAGAATTTTGTGTTAGAAGGGTTTCCTAGGAAAAAATTCAATGTTCAAATCAAATGTTTTCTCCACATTTTTCACTATAAAGATTTTTAAAAAAATCTCTAGGAATAAAAGGAAGAGAGGGAGGTTAAAAAAAGAGTTTCAAAATAAAGCCCAATGAGAAAGAAACAAGCAAACAGTAAGAATAAATTATCAAGTGTAATTATATTAGGTTTAGCATTATCTCAACTACGAGAAAATTAGAGTACAAACATCAACAATATAATCAGCTAGGCTCTGCTCGCAAACTTCTACGTAAAACCTTATTAAAGTACACATTTTGTTAATGGTATTAAAAGTGAAGACAAAGCCTCCTGCAAAATTCATATTCTTGAATAAAGGTTATATTTATAGGTTTTATGTTCAGCCTTCTAATGTTCTTAAGCGAAAACAAAGCCATTAGTGCAGGCATATAGGCAAATTGTGCCGTAAGTCATGATCTTCAAACTCAATCCAAACAGCAATGCTAATAAAAACTAGCTGCAGAAATGCAAAAAGCACTGAGCTGTGCAAATGTAAATGACAAGCTTGCCAATCCATTAAAACTAATGGCCTACACTGTCCGTGCAGCTCTGGCTGGATTCACATGCAAATTTGTATGCAAAGTGTTCAAGCACTTTGCAAGACATGATATACCATTAATATCAATTCACATGTTATTCCAGTGGCAAGATACTTGCATCACATGTTTCCTTTATGTGCTGACGCTTACCTTGGAGCTTGCCATGTTTTCCCAATACTTTTACAAGTCTTACATACTTGCTGGTATCAAGGACAGCAGAAGAATCTAAACGGTCACTAAAAATTAAAGCCATATTTATATTATGTTAGAAGTTGTTTAACTGTTAAAAGGACTGCAATATCTACTTGATCACTTTTCAAAAACTCATCAGAATCTGAACTGTTATTAACATTGGCCTCTACAATTTAGTTAAGGTTTATTTTTGAAGCCATATACAAATCCACATGTAATTATATTCAAAGTGACGAAGTAAAAATCTAACACTATATATATGTTGCATCTTTCCATCTGCAAATGACACTAATAAGGAACTCTTTTGCTTCATGGCACTTAAGGTGATTCTAACTTTGTCATGAATACTGAAATACATTTGGTAAATGTATCAGGATGGGAAACCAAAGATACCTTAGAAATGGACAGAATTTTGTTTACACTACAGTACAGAAAGTGGAATATTTAACAAGCTTTATAAAATAGTTACTATCACCACTGTTGTCATATGCAGTTGTATAATCAAGAGGAAAAAAACTTTGCCTTTAAGGAATAGAACATCTTATCATACTTAAACAAAGACTCCTTGCTGAAAACAAGCCATAATTAATCAGAGTCTTATAGTATGAAATTTCAAAAACACAAAAGAGAATTTTTAAAATTCACATTATATGAGAGTAGCATTCAATCTACATGATCCATCAAGGACTGTGTATCAGCATACATGCTGATGATTTGTTTCAGTGCCAGGGTACTCACAATTCTCGTTTCAGGTTCAATGCCTCTTCTGCATTATCATGTCGACAGCACAAATTTATTAAAGAGGCATAGCCACCAATAACCATATGTGATTCATATTTTGCTTTCAATTCAAGAGCTTTATGCATGTTCTAAAATAAAGGACGGAAGTGAAAAAGAAATAAGAAATTAATATAAAAATAAAATAAAATTTCTAGTTTCAATGTTCAGAGTGTAAAAAAAGTTAATAGTACTTTTAAAATAAATGGATTCATGTTATTAACTTCACCTTGCTCCCTGAAAAGAAATGGATTCATGTTATTAACTTCACCTTGCTCCCTGGTATTTTTATTTGCCTTTTAAAAAGCAGGAAAAGATATAAATATGTGGGGTTTAAAAGATTTGTTATCTACACTGCAAAACAGGCCACTATGCCAAATTTGATGTTTTAAGGTTTGGGTGTTGTATTATAAAAAAAAAGACTTCCAGATTAAATATGTACCAAGTAAGCCCTTACTCACCGTCCAATTTCCATGCACAGAAATATCTGTCATTGCAATGTTCCTCACAGTCTAGTTCAATATCCAAGTAATGTAAGGAAGTATTTTAGAATTTAATAGTACCATGTTATAACCTTAAAGGCAACTGTTATTTCTGTTCCCCTAGAAACACAGGCATAAGACCAAATGATACTGAACTAAAAACCGAAAAAGTCTAGTGATATACCACAAATTGCAGACGCACACTAAAATGAACACAAAGTACAGCTGGACGCCTGCTGAAAAAAGGCAAGAGACCCTTTATCTCAGAAAGACTTTTTTCCAGCAGGAAAATGGAATTTCAATCCCTGCATTAACAACCCAGTAATATTTGACTTGCAAATGACAAATGCATGTATCAGTTGCTTGACAATCTAGATATAAGAGACCGGAGCCATGGCTTGAAAGGACATTTGGCATGTATGATAAACCTATCATGGCTGTTACTATCATTCACTTTGCAGGTTATTGTAAACAAACTACAGTAACCGGAAAACATGCCATTCAAGGTGTAGCTGAAATTAGCTAACCTTTCATTTAATTGCATTCTTCACAGACATGATGTATAATAATTAATTGTAAAAATCATAAATATTATATTTGGCTTTGCTTACTTTTATCTATAAAGAATTTTTTTTTTACCTTAATAGCGTATTTGAAAGAGTTAAAAGTTACCTCTTCTGAACACAGCATTAATATGAGTTGCTTCAGGACATCTCCTATAGGTTGATTTTCAGCTTTTAGTTTTTCAAGTTTAGACTCCAAATCAGATGATGTAGGCTGCGAAGTCTACAGAAATGGAAAGAAAAAAGAAGGAAAGAAATTTCCTACAAAGAAAATGCACCCTTTGTCACTCTTCCCTTTAAACTGACCTTTCCTAAATGTCATAAATGCTATCATGGATATTAATCTGGGAATCTGGGGATGGACTCCAGGGGTTTATAAAGCTCCTGAGATTATATGCAAATTTCTCAGATATGCCGATTTTTTTGAGATATGCCGATTTTTTTGGGATATGCTGATTTTTCTGAAATAGCTTTTATCAACTTCTTAGAGGTACACTGATGACAAAAATGTTAGGAACCACTGGTTTTATAAGGACACAGTCTAGAACTCTCATTAAATGTGGTTACTACAGCATGTAGAATCTACTCAAAAAGCCTACTTACTTTTCGAGAGTCTGTCTTCTCTCTTTCAACCAACATATTAACATCCTAAAATTGGGATTTAAATTAGAATCAGAAAACATGTGTAAAATATATTAGCAAATGTCAAAAGCAAATTTTGGAAATTTCATTTCATTTTACTGTTATTTTTCCATCTTCCAAAATTTTCCCGAAATTCTGTTCATGCTTTATAACCACTGTAATAAATACTTTAAACACCTTCTTCAATATATAAATAGCAATTACCAACAATCAATGAAAAGCATTGTTTTAAAGGTTGTCATTTAAATAAACTTTTGGCCCAAAGCAACATATTTAAATAGTTTTAACATGCTTTTATACATAAATTAAGCATTTTAAAAAGCTGATTACTGTTTCACACACACCTTAATCAATTCAGGAACATGGTAGCTATCCAGCAGATTACGAATGCCTCTGTAGATATTTTCAGGAATTTTTACATTCTGTGCAAAGGGAAGGGAGGAGGAAAAAAAAACTGAGTTTTAGACAACCAAACTGAGATTTGTCTAACAAATTATCTCAGACATAATTTAAGTCTCCAACTCATCTATGTCATTGAGAAGTGGTCTGGTTGTACTTAAAAGCAGCAATTTCAAATCTAATAGATACATGTCAGGCAGGACAGGCATTATATAGCAAAAAATGAAATGGTACCATCTCCATCAGCTGATGGAAGTATTGTCTCAAACGCTCCTCCTTGGCCTGTACCTCTGAGTCACTCATGCTGTCAATCAAGTTATAAAGAAAATAGCCAACAGCTTCTGTGGAAAAAAACAAGAGAAAGCATTCCACTAAAATTACTGAGACTGTCATGTTATCAAGATTAATTTATAAGAAATCATTTTGGTGTGAGATGTCACCCTGATGAGAGGCTCTGAAATGGCAACAATGATCACTGAGGCATAGAGATTATGTGGTTTGGGAGCACATATCTAACTGGTGAGTGAAAGGAATATTAATTATTTTCAGACCGAGTGACAGCTTTTCAGTACTGAACCTTACTTCAATCTATTTTTTTCCACCACTCTGTGACAGAAGTTGTCCTGCCCAAGGCCTTACCCCTTTCCTGTCCAAATCACAAATAGTGAGAATAAATAAATGCTTTGTACACATTTCTATACTAATTTTTTGGTGGGCAATACTTAGTAGGGAAACATAAAATTAGAGAGGACTGTTAAATGTTGAGTATAGAAAGTTAAATAATTTTAATAAGCAGATACAGTAATCCTGTGGAGAGCTGCCTATTAGCCAATGAAAAACCGAGATTAACAAAGATGCTTTGTAACAACAGTAATTTTCCTATGCATTCAAGCATAAAACATATAGGGCCATGTGTTAATACCTAGGACAGAAAAATACGAACTTTCAAGAAGCGTACCTTCTTACAGAAATCCATATATGCTAGGCTTTATTATGTGAAAACAAAAATCATTAAATGTCAAATAATATATTTTGGGTAATAAATTATATTTAAGTGGAAAAATTTACAAGACCGCTTTACTATTTTATGTTTGATTATACTGGCAAAACATTAAAATCACATAAACACTAAGGATTACTAATTTTTAAGCCTATCTTGATTGATTCTCTAAGAAGCATTTCCTCAATATCTAAAAAAAAAGCCCTCCCAACCCTCCCTTTAAAAAAACAATTATGATAAAACCAAACACCTCATAGATCTCAAAATGTCGTGGTTATCAATATAAAGATTTATAACCAAATGTTTTCAAATTTCACTTTCAAAAAGAAAATGTTTACTGCTGTAATCCTTCTAGTCCATCATTACACAGAAGAATGGATTTGTGGATAAGTTACAATCATCGAAATTGAAACGCTACCCGTTGGTCCTGGAGGCTCCTGGCAATAACGTCCATCCTTGTACAACAGTTCTGTTATCTGGTAAGACAGAAAATGCGTGCATTGCAGCAAGAGAAGCAAACAAGAACAAATACAATCTGAAATTGAATTCTTGAAATAATAAAGCCTCTCCCCAGTAAGGTGTTATTCTGTATCATAGTAATTCAACACCATCCCCACCTGCCAAGGAGATTGTTTCGTTTTTAAATAATAGGCTTGTCTTTTAAAAACAAAAACAAAACAAATCCATGTTGAAGGAAAACTGCAATGTTTCATGAAATGTCACTAAGAAAGCCTCTAAACTGATCTTTTATATACTGTTTTAAATAAACTGTTATAATAGGAAATAGCTTATAGAAATTATCAACCAATGTTATTTGTCATTGTATTGTTTTTGGTCTTGTTGAAATTGGTCCAGTTTCCTCCTTTTAAATGAAGTTTTACAGAAATAAGAAAGTAAAATACCCTGAACCACTAAATAACTTTTTTTTTTAAGTTTTTCAACATTTTCCCAGTCATTTTAATGGCATTAAAACAAAAGGGGGTCGAAAGTTCTAACATGTTTGTTCTCATTGATTCTTATCAACCGAATACACAAGAACTAAAGACTTACTCATCAACATTAATTTTGCCCACAAAATTTCAATTTAAAAAATTCAAATATATATTTTATGATGAAAACGATTACAAAACCTACATACAGTACTGACATCTAACTTTTGATCACAGTACTTGACTATATATCCACAGGCAGAAGATAATAAGAAATGAACATAGTTTTCTGAAGTGATATGTGTTAGGAATTCTGAATTACCTTATATGTATACTACAATTGAACTTATTTGTTCTTTAAATAGTACCTGGCACATACCATAAGTATTAACAACTCAAACTACAGCAGCTTCTTCAACTATTTATTTTCTAATATGGAAAATTAGGCAAAACTGACCATACCCCACCATAAAATCATGCTGCTGTTAATAGCAATTCAAAGGTTAAGGTAGAAACTGTTCAAAAGCAAAGCAAAACAAAACAATCCTTACCTACAAACTGTTTTTTAACCAACACAGACATGTGTAGAAGGTAGACAATAAATTCTACCAGAAGTTGTAGCCATACATCAGACATGACAGCCAAATTCAACACCACATTTTGAACAAAGACACATTTAATAAACCAATGAAAAATCTTTCTAGTCAAAAAACTAGTTCTAAATATAAATATCTCAACCATATATTATAACTGACTATATAGTTTGAATGGCAGTTTAAGTAATACTAAAAACAGAACTGAATGAAAATAAGATTTAAAAAAAATATTTAAATTGGGAATTCCAATCAATAATGTGCATTCTGATTTTATTAAGCTACAAATATTCTTGTAATTCAGCATAAGATCATTGTACTTCCTGCATAAAAGCAGTTAACTTCTTAAAAAGATAACAGTTTAAAACTGATTTGTATATCATTCATATATAGACATACATATAGATACACAAACATATACACCCATGCATATATTTTTTTAAATAATTATTAAATCTGTATGGTTACTGCAATAATGTTAACAGTTGTTTTTTGGAAAAGTTGAAAACCTTATGAAGAATTTAGGACAAAGTAAAGGATCACTTCAATAATAAATTTCATGCTCCAGGAAAGCAGTTTTAAAACTAAAATGACCAACCTGAAGATTCTAAATTCACTTAATTTATAATGATACATGACAAATATATGAAGCTATTATAATTTTTGCTTTTTATATACCATGTTATGATTTGCAATATTAGGAATACTTACCTTGCTCCAAAGATTTATATTCATAGACCTGCAGGGGGCAGCAAAGGATTAAAAATAAACCCAAAAGTTTAAAAACCATTTTTAAGTTAAAAGACACTAGTAATAATTATATGCAATGCATACAGATCAAAGCCCTAAAAAATATAAGTAAATAAGTGTTTCCAAAATCAAGGTGAATTTTCAAGCCAAGGTAATTTAGAAAGATTGACTCTCATTTACTTTGAACCCTCAAAATAAGATTTACTGATTCTTGCTCTTGCTCTGATTCAAGAACAAGAATCAGTAAATCTTGGAGTCCCAGTTTGATGGAACAGGATATTTGCATGGTCTCAAAGTGCCTACCCAAGACTGCTTATTACTTGTAATGGTAAAGACAGTAACCACATAATGGAGAAATCAACCCAATATCTTCACTGAGTGATCAAAATTAATACCACTAATGAGATGCTGATGGACACATTTTATTTTTAATTTAGTTTTTTGTTTTTGTTTATTTTTTTGCAGTACAAGGGCCTCTCACTGTTGTGGCCTCTCCCATTGCGGAGCACAGGCTCCGGACGCGCAGGCTCAGCGGCCATGGCTCACGGGCCCAGCCGCTCCGCGGCATGTGGGATCTTCCCGGACCGGGGCACGAACCTGTGTCCCCTTCATTGGCAGGTGGACTCTCAACCACTGTGCCATCAGGGAAGCCCTGATGGACACACTTTAGGTTTAATTCCCTGAGAAGGACAGAACATCACTCCTGCGGTATTCCAATCAGGGATGAAACTAATCATGGGGAACCATGAGGAACATTCTAGAAAATAACCGGCCTGTATTCTCCAAAACTACTAATGTCATAAACGACAAAGCCTGAAGAACTGTTCCAGATCAGAGAAAATTAAAGAGAAAAGACAACTAACATCCATCCCTGAACTGGATTCTGTTCTGGAGGGAGGAAAAAAAAAAAGAGCGAGAAAGAGAAAATAATTGATAAAACTGGTATATGAGCTATATTTGATAAAAATATTCCATCAACGTTAAGTTTCCTGAATTTGTCAACTGTGATGCAGTTGTGTTAAGGGAACATCCTTGTTCTGTGGAATTATATACTGACATATTTAAGGATAAAGGGTCATGACATATGCAACCTAAGCCCAAATAGTTCCAAAAAATTAAAATTTATATATACATGCATGTATAAATAGATGGAGAGAATGTATAATGATAATGTCAAAAAATGCTAAAAGTTAAATAATGGGGTATATAAAAGTTCTCTGTACTACTCTTGTAATTTTCTATAAATCTGAAATTATTTCAGGAAAGCAAAAGGAATGGCTCACCCAAATTCTGACTGTTTAAATGAAAAATCATTTACAAAACTGGGTAACCAATGAACCCTAGTCTTATACTATTTAAGCTTTGTAAACTTAATGTCTATAAGCTTTGTATATATTTAAGTCAAACACAGAATCTACTTTAAAGAGACTAGTTACATTTTAATGATAATTTTACAATGCTAATATGATTTATATATTTATTATAATTATGTATATTATACTTAACATTGTAAAATACCCACAAAACTTACAGGCCTTTTTAAACCTACACCCACAAAAATTCATAGCCCTCTTTAAACTTGAGGTTGGGTAGTTTAGGGTGGACTGTTTTGGTATAGTGAGTTAATAAGGCACTTATTTTAACTTTAAAAACATTCAGAATGAACTACTGACACACACTACTTGGATGGATTTCAGGGACATTACGCTGAGTGAAAAAAGGCCAATCTCAAAATATGATATACTCTATGAGTCCAGTTATATAACCTTTGCAAACTAAAATTATAAAAATTGAGAACAAATTAGTGGCTGCCATAGGTTAGGGATGGTGGATGGGAGATAAAGAGGTACTGGGGGCAGGGGGTAATTTGTAGTGATGGCATAGTTCTGTTATCTTCACTGCAGTAATGGTTACACAAATCTATACGTGTGATAAAATGAGATGTAACCATTGGGGGAAAATGGACAGAGAGTATAAAGGCCCTTTGTGTCCTATCTTTGCAACTTCCATGACTCCATAAGTACTTCAAAACAAAAAATAAAAACATGTTCCATGCCCCTCTAGAATCCTCTGCCTTATGATAAAAATCATCCCTCCTACTAAAGAACAGTAAGAAGAAGTTTTGAAAAAGATGAAATCTTATTCATAAGTGGGGGAAAAAAATGTTTACGAAGCCCTGCATTTAATAGTGTTTCTTCCAATTTTGGAAAAAACTCTTTGAGTAATCAGTTAGCAGAAGACATGATAAACTGACCTAAAAATTGTATCTCTAGGCTAAACTGGAAGACAATCTCTCAACTGTTACAAGAAAGTTTTTCATCTCATCCATCCACTGATTACAGAGCAGCCTCCTCCGACTACCTGACACTTCCATATGTTTAAAAAAAAAAAATTTTTTTGTTTTTTTTTTTTTGGCCAAATAGTAAGTGAAAGAAGAGTGAGCACTCAAAATATGAAGATATGGACTTCCCTGGCAGTCCAGCAGGTAAGACTCCACGCTCCCAATGCAGGGGGCCTGGGTTTGATCCCTGGTCGGGGAACTAGATCCCACATGCATGCCACTACTAAGAAGCCCACATGCCGCTACTAAGAAGCCCGCATGCCGCAACTAAGAAGTCCACACGCCACAACTAAAGATCCCTCATGCCGCAACGAAGATCCTGCGTACTGCAACTAAGACCTGGCGCAGCCAAAATAAATTAATTAGTTAAAAAAAAGAAGATAAAATGCTGTGCAGTGAAGAATAAGATACACTGAAAATCTATACTGATAAAAAAATCAGTCATCTTTTTTGGTTAGGCTAGAATCCGCTTTAATTCCAAGAAATCTGGACCTGTAGATAGATGCTTACCACACCTAAGGAATTGGGGTAGGGGGTGGTGGTGCTGGGGAAGAAGGTGGGAATAAGGGGAGTAGGGAAATCAGCTTGCAAGGACTTGAGAAGCCAATGCCCAAAACTGCACAATATTAAGTGGCAAGATTTGCAGTGGTTCGTCATCTGTCCTGTACCATGGATCCCTTTGGGACTTTGGTGAATTCGTTTTCTCAATTACTGTTAGTTTTGTCAGGTGTGATAACATTACAGTGGTTGTTTTATTTAAAGTAAGTTCTGAGGTATATACGAGACAGAATGACAAGAGGTCCTTAATTTTAAACAGTCTAGGGGAAAAAAGGGGGGTGGGGTGGGGAAGGAATAAATGAAACAAGACTGCCCAAATCTTAACTGTTGAAGCTGGGCAGTGGCTAGTTTGGAGTTATACTTTCGTGAATGATTGAAAGCTCCATAATGAAAAATAAACACATACCATCTCTGGTCTAAATTTTACATCTCTATTCTAACTCTCAGCATTAATAAACTGGGCTTTCTTTTTAAGAAAAGCTACTTTAAAGCAGAAACTAACACACCATTGTAAAGCAATTATACCCCAATAAAGATGTTAAAAAAAAAAAAAGAAAAGAAAAGCTACTTTAATCGTATCTTTTTCATCAAACATCAACTTAATGTAGAACAAAAAATATTCCTGAGATAGTAAATTGCCATCAAACCTGGCATGAAGTACCTAGGGAAGGCATAGAGGCAAACTTTCAAAATTGTACATATATCTAAAATAACTGAAAATGACTAAAAGCACTACCTTGAATGTGAAGCTTCATGACAGATGGCACAGGTCCAGAAAAAACCAACTAAAAAACCCCACTCAGAATCTTTTAAACTAAGCTGTATGAAGGATAGTTAACACTTCTTCATCACACACTCAATCCGTGCAATCTGGCTTCTGGCCCCAAACCTCCACTGAAAGTACTCTTACTATTACCACTAATCTCAATTCAAAATTCAACTAACACCTTCTGGTCCCCTTTGACTAAGTTTTGAGATTTGTGTTGTTGATCATTCCCTGCCAGTCTTCCAGTGATGCTACTCAATCTGTTTCAGAAATTCTCCTTCCCTAGGTGCTCCTTAAAAACAATCCTCTGTACTAGGTTCCAAGTACATTATATTTTTTAATTTTTAAGGCATTTAAATTCCCTGTTTCACAGAAGAAGAAACAGACTCAGAAAGGCTAAGTTTAGAATTATCTTCACCGGAAGTTCCACAGGCACCTAAAAAGATCCCATGAATTGTTATTATCTCTTGCTGTTGTCCTATTCCCCCACCTACCCTTACCGGTACCCTTTTCTCCCCGCTTCAAATATCCACTGTCAGTCTTAACCTTCATTATGTCAATCTTTCAGCGGCTGGAAGGCATGACTCAAGGTCTAAACTTCATAACTTAGAATGAGATCATTTGTGAAGAGCCCCAGGCTACCATTTTGGCTTTATTTCTTGCCATTATTTCATGGGCAACCATTATGTCAATCTATCATCAGGTTCCCAAATGCACTGTTCTCTCAGCTTCAATGCCTTTTGCCTTTTCCCCTGGGCAAATGCTTATTCATCCTTTAACCTCAGTTCAGCACCTTCTCTACACATCTTGCCCTGACCCATTCCTCCCCTAACCTTGGCAGAAAGAGACAGTGATTCAGTTACGTATATATATATATATATATATATATATATATATATATATATATATTTTTTTTTGTCTTTAATATATATATATATATATATATATATATATATATATATATATATATATATATATATATATTCTTTTTCGTCTTCATTATGGTTTATTACACGATATTGAATATAGTTCCCTGTGCTATACAGTAGGACCTGTTGTTTATCTCTTTTATATATAGTAGTTTGTATCTGCTAATCCTAAACTCCTAATTTATCCCTCCACCCATTTCACCTTTGGTAACCATAAGTTTGTGTTCTATGTCTGTGAGTCTGTTTCTGTTTTGTAAATAAGTTCACTCGTATCATATTTTAGATTCCACATAAAAGTGATATATGATATTTGTCTTTCTGACTTACTTCACTTAGCATGATAATCTCTAGGTCTCTCCATGTTGCAGCAAATGGCATTGTTTCATTCTTTTTATGGCTGAGTAGTATTCCATTGTGTGTGTGTGTGTGCGCGCGCGCGTGCATGTGTACACACCACATCTTCTTTATCCATTCAGATAGTATCTTCTCTATATATTCATAATTATCAAGATAAGTTTGCAGTTGCTTTCCTATTTTCTGGTACCTAGTTAACAAGTTGGGGGCAAGAAGATTCCTATTCACTCCTGAATGACCTCTTACCTCCCAGTCCCAGCCCTGAACACACGCTGAAAGCTACTATTTCCTGAGTACTCACAAACTGTACTTCATGAAGCACTTCCCTTCTCCTTGTAAAAATGTCATGAGTGGGAGCCTCACTGGCTGTGACTGAAAAGAGGAACTTAACACCTGGCACTTAACTTGGTTGACTGTGACAGGGCTAGTGTCAGAAACTTGATTTTTTTCAACATGTGAAAGGCAGCTCTGCTCCAATGGTACAGATTCCCACTTGTCAAGTTCAAACTCTTGCCATTGGGTCAGAAAAATCTCTCCTTATATCACACAGAACTCTTTATCTATGGACTATGAAGACTTAAGTGCCTCCAAGCCAGTTCTCAAACATTTCTCTTTTTGGTATTTGCCAACCAAATTTTGAACTATCTTCAGTGACATTTTGTCTCTTAGAAGTGACTCAATATTTCTGGGGTGGAGTTTCCACTAATATACAAAATGTACACTGCTTTCCTTCTCATTTGAACTTTGTTCAGCTGGAACTATTGTTAAGAGGAAAGAAAGTCTTATTCATACTAAACATATTCTTGCCCTGGATTTGATAGAAGAATTCACCAAATTTACCAGAGTAAATGCCCTTTCAAATACTTTAAAACAGCTTTATTTTTTTAAAAAGATTTTAAAGTAAAAATTCCCTAATAACCTTGAATCATCTCATCCTAACTAACAGCAATACTGAATTTTAAACATTTTATATAGGTGACTTCACCTCTATAGGCTACCAGTTTGGTTTATACACTGGGAAACTTCGGGAAGGCATGACACTTAATTGGTATTCAATGACCATCTCCTGAGCTTATCAATTTACAGAAATACTAGCTTGCCACTTAAACACCACTCTCAGAATATATGAGGAAAATAGTGTTGGTCTTTCAAAAATATTGTGGGATAGCATAAAAAATTAATCTGGGCCCAAATAGGTTACAGAACACATGGGAGGAACTACTGCCTCTTGGACCATGGATCTACCACTATTAGGCAGGTAATACTAAAGGCAGATAACTCTTACAAAAATTGCATTCCAATACCGAAATGCACATCCAAGTTTCCCTTAGAATTAGCTAAAGTGACTATGCTATCTCATTTAATGTTTTATAACTTATTTCTGATAACTATGAATAATTTTTTTTGGTAACTTTAAGTGAATCTCTTATGGACTAATCCTTATAGGAGCTGCAGGACTCTACTGGCAATAGCAATCAGTTTGGTTTTCAGAACAGCTTTCAGTCACTCAGCCAATTCTAAAGTTGCCAGAAGAGTACAACAGGACCCTGAGAAGCATGTGATAGGTGACTGTTTCAAAAGCTGTACTGAATGTACTGACAAAGGGATTTGAAAATATATATACTATTTGGCTCAGCATCAAATGAAAGAATAGAAGGCTACATTAATGCCAAGATAATGGACTGTAATGACTATGTTTTGAATTTTTAATAGTTTTGGGGGTGGGAGGAAAAGAAAGAAATTACCTCTAGCCAAATACTTCAAATTTTGCCCATTTTATGATTAATGCCAAATTATCACAACCTGAAACTTTTTGGTATCTACAATAAGAAATTCATCAACATAATACAGTTTTAGAACCTACAGATTTAAAATATTTCTGTGGAAGGGACTAATTAAAACTTGTTTTTATAGGGCAGACTATCAGAGCAGAGAGACCTTGACAAATAGACAGCCCTGGAGAACTGCAGAGGGTTGTCCTCAGGCTTCAGCTAAGTACTGATAAGCACGTTCGAGTGAAGAAACAATCTGAAGTCCAGGAAACTACCTGAGAACTTTCCAGAAGCTCAAAAAAAGACAATTCCCAGAACCCACACATGGAATTGGAATAGTTCACATTCCTAATAATCTCAAAATACATGGGCTAGCAGATAGAATTATCAGTATCAGGAGAATACTACCTTAATAGTAGGACTTGACTACTTTAGTGGGAATAATCCTAGACTAAAAGCTGCTCTAGGACTTCCCTGGTGGCGGCAGTGGTTGAAAGCCCGCCTGCCGATGCAGGGGACGCGGGTTCGTGCCCCGGTCCGGGAAGATCCCACATGCCGCGGAGCGGCTGGGCCTGTGCGCCATGGCCGCTGGGCCTGCGTGTCCAGAGCCTGTGCTCCACAGCAGGAGAGGCCGCGGCAGTGAGAGGCCCGCGTACTGCAAAAAAAAAAGAAGTGTAGGATTTGTGAAATATAACAACTGCCTTTCAAACTGACTAATAAAATAATAAAGGTAAAGAAGGAAATACCCATCATCTGGAAGTTTATATGAAAAACTTTTTTTCAAGTCTTTTGTCAAGGACAATTATATGAAAAGTCACTATATTTCACTTCATAATGCATTATGGGTTCTTGTTTTAAAATCTGGCTCTACTAGCATTTTTATCTACTTGATTATGTGTTCTGTATTTTTCAAACTTTATAGGCACAGACCTTGTTTTTTTTTTTTCTTAACTTCAGGAAGACAGCAATTATTTAAATGTATGTAGGTGTATGAGAGGAGTGGAACTGCACTGGCTAAATAAAGAATGGCAACAAGAATCCCTCCTACTTGTTCTATCTCTTCTTGCCTGCAATGGAGGTTCCAGAGATGTCAACAGAAAACCTAGTGCTTCCATTAACAAACAGTCTAAAAATTACTGGGATCAATATCAGAAGTCATTAACATTATAAACACAGAAAGAATGACAATATTAGAAACTCATCCTTTTGCAACCACCTCTGCTAACAACTGATTCAACAAGGACTACCAATGGCTACTATCACCACTGAGTGAAAGGTGCTAGGAAACAGGGTAGACACACTATCTCAAAGTATCACCCCACAGACGCCTTACTAATTACAAAGGAGATGAGGTTCCTTTGCAAGGAAGAGAAGTGGGGGCCACCAATGTAAGCAAATGATCAAAATTAGCTGATGGCACCAAAGTTAGACACCTGACATTATATTCCTTAAGAACTGACAATCACCTATGAAATATACTTGCTAAAAATGTTCAATCTGAGACTGATCGTGAGGGAAAAATTAGGTAAACACAAAATATGAGAGGGACATTCTATAGAGAAAGAAGCCTCGACTCTT
>NW_006787408.1:349003-356683 GCF_000442215.2 Lipotes vexillifer
CTCTTTCCCCACCACCACCAAAAAAGTAAGGAATTGTTTTTAAGAGAATAAAGAGATAGCAATCAAATACCATGCATGAACCTAACTGAATCCTCAAAAAGTAAAACAGCTGTAAAAGAATTTTAGAACAGCTGGGACAATCTTAACACACACTATGTATATTAGCTGATATAACAGTATTGTTAATTTTTATGAGTGATACTGGTATTGTGATTACACAGATGACCTTATTCTTAAGAGAGATATACTGAAGGATCCAGTATCATGATGTCTACAACTTCAAGGAGTTCAGCAAAAGAGGAGAAAAAGTGTATATATGTATATGTATATGTCCATATGTATATATTATAGAAAAAGTGTATGAGAGAGAAAGCAAATCAATATGGCAAAATATCAACAATTGGTGAATCTACATAAAGGGTATGTGAGTATTTCCTTTACCACTCAACTTGTCTTTATGTTTGAATATTTTCAAAACAACAAAATTGGGCGAAAAGGTCATTAACATTCCCTGAGCACACCGAGGAGAGTAGTACTACACTGAATAAAATTCCTCTTGTAATTAAATGCTCAAAGTATAAATCAAATATACATGCAAATTTGTCTATAACTCCAACTCATCATATTCAAAGAGTGCTTTCTTTTTTTGAAACAAGACCCCTACCAAATCAGTATGAATTTCTTGGAATAGATGATAAAAAAAAGGCAGCCTAAACTCACAACTACTTAGTAGGAAGAATAAAATAGATAAGGTTATTTCAGGTAACTAGTATATCGGAAGATAAGAATATCCGTTTCTTTCCTCACACAGTAGGTCAAAAAGGAGAAATCAGTCTATATTCAGGCAAAGATTACATAAGGTGATCATCTTACCTCCTAAAGCCTAGAATTAGGCTGCCTCTCAAAGAAGCAAATGAGAAAGGCAATGTATTTGATTCCACTGCAAAAGAAAATAATTATCATAAAACCCCAGACCAAAACCAAAAACTTAAATTATCAATTTATTTGAAAGCACATTTATACCAACACCTTTCAATTTTCATCTGGGAAATATTATTTTAAAAATGTTAAAGTTTGCATACAAAAATTAGAAATTGCAGAAATATATATTGGCAATATAAGCTATCCTTTTAAAACACTTTACTTCATTTACATAAATCTATACAACTAATGAATTTACAAATATTCTTTTCTATAAATGGCAATTAACTAATCTACCAGCATACTCAAAGTCAGTCTGGTACACATACCAAGGCTGCATGTTACTGGACAACATGGCACTATGAAGGGAGAGACTGTAACTATCCTTTAAAGACAGAAGACGAGGGGGAAAGTTCTTTTCAGAGAGTGGTGTTGGATTCTGTTGAACCACTCACACTTCCTCATTCTATTTTCCACATGATCTATGACCTGCATTCATACAAGAGTGACAACTTAAAGTCATAATAACCTCTTTACCTCTGTTATGTAACTGATTTATACTGATCTTTCACTTTTCTGATGATTTGTTTGCTCTACTATTCATTTTGGTATTTAAGTCTACAGCCTTGTATGTTTCAATGCTGACATTCTAAGCCTGATTTGCCTTAGTATAAGAATCAGGCCTTAATGCATAAGACCTGGTTCTCCACATAACCCTTGCCATAATTAGCTCGGGACAGAATCACAGTAGGCATATCCTGAATTTATTTTTCCCTGTCACTATATTAAAATAGTGCCATGTTATAAGTAATTGTTTTAATCTTTTCAGTATATATGCAAAGCGGCTACTGAATGATTCAAGAGGGATTGAATTAGATAGGAACTCATAGTGGAGGCAAATTCTGAAGATAGAATTAATAAATACAGTTTAGGTAAAGATTAAGATAGCTGGTTAACTTAAAAAAAAAAACTCATGGGAAAAATCACAGGTTTTAAGATTTGCTCATCTCCCTAAATATGAATAAAAATTTAACCCGCACACATAAGGAGAAATACTTCAGACTGACTGTTAGATCCCTTGAACAGGAAGCATAAGTTTCTCAGTGGTTTCATGTGGCATTTAAAACTCTAAAAATCGTCTCTGAAATGAGCTGTATTTAGTCACTCAGGAATACCACATGCTTTTCGGTAACCTTTAATTTTGCTTGATCAAATTAATTTCCATGCCTATAAAAATCAAGTGGGAAAATGTTTCTTACTACTCCACAAACTTGATCAAAATAAGCCATTTAATAAGTCAGGGGGATGGAATGTACAGCGTGGTGACTACAGTTAATAATACTATATTTCATATGTGAAAGTTGTTGAGAGAGTAGATCTCTGAAATCCTCATCACAAGGAAAAAAAATTTTTGTAACCACATATGTGGGCGAATGTTAACCAGACTTACTGTCGTGACCACTTTGCAATATACACAAATATTGAATCATTATGTTGTACACCTGAAACTAATATAATATTGTATATCAATTATATCTCAATTAAAAAAAAAGACAAGCCATTTACTTTTCTCTACTACCTGCCATTCTTTGTAGTAACCAAAAGTGCCTATCTATAAGCAGCCTACAGGGAATACCAGCAATTATAGAACTAACTGCTCTTCAAAGATCTGTAATTCAAAGGGTGAGGAAGCTGAAATCTTTAGTCTTTAAGTTCATGGCATTTTTCTTTTTCACATTTAATAAACAACCTCTTGGAAACTTATTTCTAAACTATTCAAATTAGTATTTTACAGAATATTATCAAGTTTTTATTCATTAAAAAGGTGACCAGAAACATCTCAGCAAGCTGGAAGGCTGCTGACAAAAAGCATCTAGTTTCCTTAGCAACAAACAAGTGTGAAAAAATTCAAGAGATTGACAATGAAGTGGAATGGATGGTATGATAAAGGGAAAAGGCAGCTCTCCTGTATCCACCTTATGCACCTAGATTCCTCAGCTAATGCTTCTGTTTTCATCTTGTCAGTATGGAAAATCTATATATTATACAGAGTAGAAGGCAAAATCAATACTTGCGGATAGCAGCCAGCATTAATACTCAACCTTACACTCAAATAACTACACCTCTAACAGTCAACGCTTTCATACTGAACACTTCGCCTTTCCCTTTATAATAATACAATAAACTATTTTAAATAACTCAAACACTGATAATATATACCAGTAATCTGGTTTTTACAAAGCTCCCACTTACACAATTTGAATATACGTTAATAAAATCTTAACTTTTAACATTTCGGTGCGCTAGAAATTGATGTTTGTATATTTATTTTTAAATGATATCTCTTTCACAAGATATGAAACACTGTCAAGATAATGCCATAGATATGTTAAAAATTAAAATTAAAAAATGTCTAATTTATTAAATTAAACCATAGTATAGTGGAAAAATAAGTTTAAGATTAGATGATCTTGGTTCTGACTCAATCACTAACTTTGGGCAAATCATTTAACATCTCTGCCTTTCTTCATCTATCAATGGAGGAAGTTTATTAACATGTGATGAACGTGGTAAAGCACCCTATCATTTATAAGTGTTTGGAAACATTTACTGTGTTTTTAATAATGAGGACTGGGAGATGGCTTCGTGTAACTTAGGACCATAATAGGCATTAGTTTAGAAAACACTTTCAAAAACAAGATCTCATATGGTTCTCACAACCCCCACAAGGTAGACAGATAGGCAATACTATCCCATTTCATAAAATTGAAACAAAAGAACAATACAGATATTTGTTTCAGGTCCTATAATCAGCAGCTAAATTATAAATAGGACCCAAGTCCTCTGGGTCCCCAGTCCAACCTAACACCATGTTATCTCCAAGGTCCTATTAACTTTAAAGTTACTTCCAAATTATCTACAAGTTAAACTCATAAACTATCTTATAAGGCTAACTTAAATAAAACATATAAAAACTTCCTTGCTTTTGAAGAAAATACTTTGAACTACCTGAGGCAGGCAGTGAGGGCATGAACCACCCTGTATGCCCTCAAAAGTAACTGAAATTAACACCTATCAAGCTTTCTTCTAATGCTGCATACTTACAAAATGATAAAATATAGTCTAAGTTTCCATTTACTGCTTCAATTCTCAATTCAGCTTGAGAAAATATACTATCTTCATGTAGACATCCATTTTCCTAGGGATAAAGCACATTTCAATGATAATACACCTCAGCTAAAAATATTTTGATATGTCATTCAAATTTCCTGTTTTCCCATTTCTTTACATGACCGTATTCTGATAATCCTTCATTTAAAAAAGATCGTTTTCTAAAATAATGCAAATAAACTGAATAACCAAACTTCAGCAAAAGCTATGAGATACAGTCCCAACATCCCAAATTAAATGCTTATCTTCAAATTCATATAATCTGTTACCCTTAGAGTGCCTTCCTTCTAGGAAGAGTTTACTATTGAAGACATTAGAACAATTCTCTAATTAACAACAAAATAAAAATTGAATGCACTGATCTAAAATGATATTTTAAGACATATAATGAGGTAAAGATCAAATTTATTTTTATTTAACTCCAAATGGCTAATGACTTATCTCAACATCATATTTAATAATTTAAGTATATGGGCTGAAATTTAGCCAAACATGTTTACTGAACCACTTTATAATAACAGCACAATATTAAAAATTAACTAATCAATAATAAGAAATGAATAAAGATAAATTACAGTATACCCACACAATAAAACATCATACAAACATAAACAATCATTTGTGGAATTACATACTATAATGTAAAGGTGCCAAGTGAAAAAAGTAGGTTTTGGGGAAAAAGAACATGTGGGAAAATTACTTTTTTAAATATATTTTTTAACAGTAAAATATGTATAGCACAGTGTCAAAATACACTGTTAAATACTCAGGGAAGAAAGGTAAAGACACTCAAGACATAAACTCTCCCTTTAAGAGGACTGTAATTATGAAATCATTTCAAGGAAAGAAAAGAACACTCTAACACAATATTAGAAAAATAAAGGCATTATGTGAATAACCACCTAGGAAACAGGTCTTCTGAACAAAATATTTCTTACTAAAATGTGTGGTACTCCGCCGTGTTGTTCCTAATTGCATAGCACTTTATTCTGAAAATGGAAAGTGTAACCATTGCTGCCCCAGTGCACTGGGTCAATTTTTCATATGCCCCTTTATAAATGGCTTACTTATTCTAGTGGGCACAGGAATTATCTGGCAGGAAAACAATGCTCTGGGGTCAAACAAAAGATTACTTAAAAAAAAAAAACCAGAATAGTAAATATACTAAGAGTTTATTATGAAAATTCTTATAGAAGTGAAAAGTAATATTCAAAAATGAAAGGTGCAGTTGCACTGTAGAGTGGGATTAAAGAGTGAAACTGTTTCATTTAAATTTTGTCTGATATTGGCATACTGTCTTTTCAACATATAAGAAAAATACTACTTCACCTTTATAAGACTTTTTAAGTTTAGTAACTACAGATGCTAGACTTCCCTGGTGGTCCAGTGGGTAAGACTCCATACTCCCAATGCAGGGGGCCCAGGTTCGATCCCTGGTAGGGGAACTAGATCCCACACGCGTGCTGCAACTAAGAGTTCACATGCCACAACTAAGAAGCCTGAATGTCACAACTAAAGATCCCACATGCCACAACTAAGACCTGGTGCAGCCAAAATAAATAAATAAATATTAAAAAAAAAAAAAACTACAGCTGTTACACTAACCAATATTTTTACAAAGCTTCAGAAAACTATATACCAACATAACCATTTTAGTCTCAGCTCAGTGACTTTTTTTTTCTTTGATTACCACAAAACATTAGGGAGGAAAAATGTTCTTCAATTATGAAATTAAAACCACACTTGCACTCACCTGCAAAATAGCACGAACTGACTTTACACTATCAAAGCATGGAAACACGTAATTTATGTATGTCTGCTGATCAGGAGTTACTCCTATTTCATGCATTTCTTTGAGGACTTCAACTATACCTGTAAAATCAAATTTAGAAGCACAAAGATGAGGAACTTGGAATAAATTAACAAAGAATCAAAAAGTTCAGTTCATTTACTTTCTGAATTATAATGTAAAAAGTACTCAGCATTTTGTTTATCTGAAAGAGAAAGAACAGAACTGGATAATAAGATGATAAATGAAAAAATTTTATTGCTCCTTCCTTCATCTCTCCCTATTAATTCAGGAGAAAATGCTAAGGAAATACCCTAGAAATCATAAGAAAAATGAAAACAAGCAAGATGTTTAGTAATTTCCAGTATCCCAATTGAACAGAGATCATAAAACAGCATTGCTATCACAGAGCAATACGGATCTACAAAATAAAACTTGACATGACTAAATACTGCAGAGAGAAGGGATTAGAGGAATGGGGTGAGAGGAAATCTTTCCAAGACAAAAGTGTTTTTTGGTTTTTTAGTTTTTGTGGGTTTTTTTTTGCAGTACGCGGGCCTCTCACTGTTGTGGCCTCTCCCGTTGCGGAGCACAGGCTCCAGACGCGCAGGCTCAGCGGCCACGGCTCACGGGCCCAGCAGCTCCGCGGCATGTGGGATCCTCCCGGACCGGGGCACGAACCCGCGTCCCCTGCATCGGCAGGCAGACTCTCAACCACTGCGCCACCAGGGAAGCCCTGCGCTCTTCTTCATATGCAAAGATTACTAAACACCTGACAGGAGGACATAGCTGCTCTTCTTTTCTTTTTAGCTGCTTTTCAATTACTTGTAATAGTCTTGTGCTAATCTAATGTCCTCAATGTCCCTTCTGGCCAGTAATGACTGCTTTCATGACCATGGTTTAAAGTACGTAGCTAAATGTCTGATAAGACACCACAGAGAAGTGACAAAACAAAAACAGGTTTTTGCAATTTAAAGAGACCTACCTTTCAACCCTGGTTCTTCCACTTAATGGCAGTGTAAATCTGAGCAAGTAACTCCACTTTTCTGAGCCATAATTTCTTAGCTTACACACTAGAAATGGCAATATGCCAGAACCGTGCCTTCTAGACACTTTAACATGTACCTTTTGGCTTGATCCTTCTACCCACCATCCATGGATTAAGCAAGGCAATACAAGTCAAGGCACTCAATAAATAGAACAATTTTCTGACCTATAAGAGTTCATGGCTATTGAATGGATAGAAGCAAAGTAACAAAAACTGTAAATATTACCCACAGATATGGAAGAAATTCTGTGGTCTAGGCCTACAGGAAGATGGAGGACAATAGGAAAAACAGAACATACTGAACAAAAAGAACCGCAGTATTACAACTCAGTTTAGATCAATATATCAGGTTCATACTAACAAGGCTTTCATTTCAGCCTACTGGGTGGGCGGGGAGAAGGGGGGTGTATACTTCTCTATTTAAATAAAGCTGGAAATGCCTTTAGAAACCCAATAATCTGTATTTTAACAAAAGTGTTAAAGTAAGCGATTTCTTCAAGATCAGAGACGTGTCTTGAAAAAGAAACCTTGTCTCCTAATTGCTGGCAGCTGCTTGTAACACTACAAAACTGCAAAAACCTATACTCTTCCCTCCAATCAGAAGGATGTGGGATCAAGTCATTTTGCATACAGGAATGATAATAAAGCTGCCTATTTACTTCTCAGGATGGTCATTAAAACTAAAAAAAAAAAAAAAAAATTGTGAAACCCTAAAAATACTAAACAGGGCTTCCCTGGGGGCGCAGTGGTT
>NW_006787408.1:356785-411331 GCF_000442215.2 Lipotes vexillifer
GAACCTGCGCGTCTGGAGCCTGTGCTCCGCAACAGGAGAGGGCTGCGACGGTGAGAGGCGCGCGCACCGCGATGAGGGGTGGCCCTCGCTCATCGCAACTCGAGAGAGCCCTTGCGCAGAGGCGAAGACCCAACACAGCCAAAAATAAATAAATAAATTTATAAAAAAAAAAAATACTAAACAAATGTTAATAGTAACAGTGATTTAATTTTTTTAGCTGTCTTAAAATAATCTAATAATTTCTAAAATTTAGCACAAGGTAACTATTTCATTTTCTAATGTTTGAAAACAGACCAACAAATTGATTGCAGATAGAAGATTCCTATTCCTATACAAACACTCCCCCTCATCATCTATGCCTCAAATATATTTTATTCTCTTAATTCATTTTTCCAATAATGTTTTTCAGGGAGAGGAGTGCATTCTGCTCGTTTAGATGAACTGGGTTGGTAGCATTTGTAACTTATGTATCTTTCCAACTGAAACTAAAGCAGGTTTAAGAAAACCTGGGTTCACACCATTGTTCAGCCAAGTTCAATCACTCCAAGCACTCTGAGGAAGCACACAAGGATATTCCCTTCAGTAACTATAGTTGGACAGGAAGAGGGAAACACTTCTCAATAAGGAGAAAGGTGATTGATCTGACATACCTACAAACATCCTCCTCAAAAATACAATTCATATTTCTTTTTAAAATAAAAGATTAAAATAATCATATATTAACTTAGATAAACGAGATCCCAAACCTCTGTGAACTTAGAAAATCTAAACAATCTAGTAAAAATATTTCAAATGTAGGCACAAGAAAGCTTATGAATCTAAAGGAAAGCCTCCATTCAAAAAGTTTTATAAGAATTAAAGTAGTTCAAACTATTGGGAAAGATATATGGTTTCCCTGAACAAATTCCACCAACTAGGACTCTTTACTCCACATAATTTTAGACTCTACCCAGAGCGCTCACTTTATGAGGAGGCAATTTCTTACTTTTTAAAAAGTATCATCTACTCAACCATTCACTCAACTGGCATTTAGGTTTTCATACCAGCCTTTCCTTTTATATTTTACCTGTTTTATATTCTTATTTTCATGTTTCCTAAATATACCAAGGGATGTAGATAATCCCTCAATCATTCCGCATTATTTCCTCTCACTTGGGCCAATTAGCTAAAATTCTAAGAGAGGACTTTTCCATTTGCACAACAGAGAAAAATACTAGCAAGATAAGCCATGAGGAAGTCATCATATGAATCTTTTTTAAGGGTTGGTGACGGCCAAATTTGCAGCCAGGAAAATTCTAGAATTCAATAAAAGTTTGATCATCCTATTGTTGAACACTTGGTTCAGTCTGACCTGACCTCTACATACCTTTCTTTGACTTCCTGAAGGGTTTTATTTATTCCTTATGAAACACTCCTCTACATCCTCCATCTCTGCAGCCATTATTTTCTTCTGTTAATTATTTATTTCTACCAGTTTATAATGACTTTCCCCAGACAAAAAACAAATTCACTGCACTAAAAAGAATCTTCCTTTCTTATCTTACACTAAAGAAACTATATAGAATATATACAGCCATTTCCCTGTTACATGAAGAAAAGATTGCAGAATACATACTTTACTCTATTTCAGGACTTCCTGCAAAGAAGAAAGTACTTTTTTTTTTTTTTTGCGGTACATGGGCCTCTCACTGTTGTGGCCTCTCCCGTTGTGGAGCACAGGCTCCGGACGCGCAGGCTCAGCGGCCATGGCTCACGGGCCCAGCCGCTCCGCTGCATGTGGGATCTTCCCAGACCGGGGCACGAACCCATGTCCCCTACATCGGCAGGCGGACGGACTCCCAACCACTGCGCCACCAGGGAAGCCCAGAAAGTACTTTTTAAAAACTGTAAAACAGCTGACAATCTCTTGTACTCTCAAGTTAACTTTCCAGCTTTCCTATTTTTCCAGTTAAAACCTTCACTCATTAAAAAACTTGGTACCTTTTTTTTTTTTTTTTTTTTTTTTTTTTTTTTTGGTTCCAGGGGCCTTCGCCTCTCACTGTTGTGGCCTCTCCCGTTGCGGAGCACAGGCTCCGGACGCGCAGGCTCAGCGGCCATGGCTCATGGGCCCAGCCGCTCCGCGGCATGTGGGATCTTCCCGGACCGGGGCACGAACCCATGTCCCCTGCATCGGCAGGCAGACTCTCAACCACTGCGCCACCAGGGAAGCCCCCCGAAACTTGGTACCACTTTTTAAATGTCCTTAATGCCAAAACTGACACCTAATTTTTAACCAATAGCTAAGAATTTTTATAAAACAAGTACAGCATATTTACAAGTGTCTAATATGGAGGTGTTATGGTATTAAAAGTAAGTATTTACAACAGGAGGACAGAAATCCTAGTTCTAATCCCAGCACTTCTGACAACTAGATATGGAACCTAAGAGCAGCCACTGAATCTCTCTGGGCTCTCAGTTCCTTCATTAATGTAACGTGAGCTTTTAACAAGGCACCTTTGATTCTACGATTCTAAGAAAAAAATGGCTTCAAGATGAAGTCCACTTTTCTACTAGTTTGAGCTACAACTATGGAAAGAATTACCTGAATTCTTTCATGTTTACTAAGTAGTAAAAATGTAGTAACCAATTCAAGTCTAGATACCATGATAGGCTGAGAAAGGGAAATTTACCTGATGAATAAACAAACATTTCAACAGGAATACCAAAAGTATTTTCATATCTGTGTATTGTGGACAATACTAACATGGCCAAAGATTTTCATGGAATGATGTAAACTTTCTGTGGTTCAAAAATACTAGGGTTAAAGGTTAACTCTTGGAGTTTTCAGAACTGGAGGATATGCAAAGAGTTAATCAACTAGCATATTGTTTTCACAAAAATTTTTCTAAAAAGGATTTAGAGACTTTTACAGCCAGAAACAATTAGGGAATACTTGTTTCACTATTTCCTTTAAACCAGAAGACGGCTATATATTTAAATAAAATTGCAATATGAAAGTCTGCTAAAAGCACATTTTTTTTTTGTTTGTGCATTTTGTTTGTCACCCAATGTCATACTAACAACTCTGCATCTCATTCTAAAGCACATTATACGGCGAGATAAAATGAAAAAGACCATTTTTTGTTTCCCCAAGGGGGAAGTACTTCTGTTAAAAGCATCTTTTTATGAGACTACTCTTTCTGAATTACCAATAATGCAAACCAAAGAATTAGATACTGTACTCTAAAATTTAATATTTGTTCAATTCTTATTCATATCCTATAGACATCCCATGTGTACAGGTAAAAGTATGCTAAATGCTTAAACGTACTTAAGAACCTGAAAGATTGAACACTTCTGTCCTTCAATCAGTTGGCTGTCAGGTCATGAGCATTCATTTCGCAATAAAAGTTTTCCTGCCTTTCCTATTATATTAACTCAGCTCAGTTAGGAAGAAATAGACTGGTCCACAAAGAAAATGGTCTGTTTGTACATATTTTATCTTTAATGAGGCTAAACTAATTTCAAACACTGTATGTATGTAAAATCAAGAACTAAAGAGTTTTTTGAAAAACTTAAAAATAATGAACTATTTAAAACCACGATCACAAGTCTGAATATCAAGATCAGAGATGAATTAAGAAATGAAATTAAGGGTTTCCCGGGTGGTGCAGTGGTTGGGAGTCCGCCTGCTGACGCAGGGGACACAAGTTCGTGCCCTGGTCCAGGAAGATTCCACATGCCGCAGAGCGGCTGGGCCCGTGAGCTATGGCCACTGAGCCTGCGCGTCCGGAGCCTGTGCTCCGCAACGGGAGAGGCCACAACAGTGAGAGGCCCGCATACAGCAAAAGAAAAAAAAAGAAAGAAATGAAATTAAGATGAAAGAAATCCATTATGTTTGTTTTTTAAACGTCTACCTAATACTTTACTACGATTTAATTCTATTTTCTTATAAGATCTAATAAGCATGTTTTCCCAAATAATTAGATGTGTGTAGAAACTGTTATACTGGATATCTAAACCACTATTAAATCTGTAAAAGGTAAAACCTAACCTTGAACATTTTTCTCCTTCTGATGTCCAACTAGTAATGGCCAGAAATAATGAGTTCTGATAGGAAAACCTTCTTCCTTCAGAGCCTTCATTAGAGCTTTTGCCAAATCTGAAAGAGACACCATAAAATATTACAAAGCTACCTCAGCAAAACTTACTTATGTGGGTTTTAATTACGAGAATACAGTACCCATTTTTTTGGCTAGTAAAGCACAGTGGAGTGTGAACTGGAAAGGAGATGTGTGCATCTGAGCTTCCTTTAACTTCTTACAGTAGTCTTTAAGCTTCTCTGCAGGCTAGAAAAGAAAGGCACCACATCAGCTGAATCTGCAAATAGCCTACCATTTGACCTTCTGCAAATATTCTACCACTTCTGAGATAAAAAATTTGAACTTCTCACCCTCTTTCTATCCAATAATCTTCCAACACAAAAACAAAGTTCTCAATATTTATAGCTGGTCTAATCTCATAATATGTTCTCTTATTTTAAAGAATATTATTTCACTGCCAATTACATTGTCTACAAAGAAAAAATGGACTACGTAAATACCGTATTCATAGTCACACAGTGTCGTAAAAAGAAACTGCCAAAGTCACTCAGACTGTCTTCCCTTGATATAGGACATGCTAATAAAATCTGCAATGCTGTATCTTCCAATTTTTCTGTGACTAAAAGCAAAATGAGGTTCATTGTATCTGGAAAGAAAACAAAGACATCTTTTGTTACTGATTTGAACAATATTTCTACACTGCTACCAATATGAAAGACAAACTTATGAACTACAAATACCAAAAGGATTTATCTGCCTAAATAATAGTGAAACACTTCCAAATCAAAACATTCCCACGTATTCATTCACTCAAGTTTTTCAGTTTATTAAGCTGACTTTAAAAGAATCCTATGTTCATCTACCACAATACCCTATTGTTAAAGAATGCCCTTTCCATCATGTAAAAATAGTAATTCTTATTTTTAGAAAAATCATGAAAATAAAAATTGTAAAACTACCTGGAATATATCTTCTTTCATATGTAATTTTTTCCAAAATTTCTGAGACATACTGAGGATACCCAGCTTTACTGAAGCTATAGATAATTTGCAATATATCACGATCCATAAGGTAAAGATCAGACTTCTCCACTTTCTCCAGGGTCTATAGACAGTTCCAGAAATTAGAAGAACAAGTTAGAAACAAGTTTTTTTTTTTATTAAAGCTAAATAAATTAAAATACCAAGATTTAAAAAAATTAGAAACACATACCATCTAAAGGTTTAAGACTTCTTTTCTAAAACAGAAAAACATTCTATTCCAACAATAACTGTTACATCAACACCAATGTACTGAACTATAGTAAGAATTCTCCTTCAAGACTGTCTATAAGAGATATCTTTAAAAAGAGATATAAACTACACTTTTCTGCATATGCAAAATGTAGCACAGTTTATACAAATGATTTTAAAGCATGTTTATTTATATAAGTCACACCTGTTTAACATGGTCAATGTCACCCTTCTCGGCATATGCATTCAACAGTGCTAGGTATGTGTCTGGACCAGGCTCAATTCCAGCCTCTTTCATCACTGTGAGAATATTTTCTGCATTCTCCATATCTCTGTAAGTTAATTCAAAGAAAATAAAATAGATTACCATAATACTGCCAAATGTCGTATCATTTAATCTAGAATGTATTACTTACGCTTATTAAAATTAAAATTCTTAAGTACCATTTAGAATCGTAACATCAGAAGAGTAAATACATATTAAACTGGTAACAGATTTCTGAAATAATAAAGATCATAAACATCTCAAATTTTTATAGGTAACTCTTCCAAAAGAGAAACCAAATTAAATAATAATTACATAGACATTAAATAACGTGCCCTCTTTCACTTGGTATGTTGTGACTTAAATTTACCTTTTTAGGAAAGAATAACATTTAGTAAATTAGTCTTCAAAAATAAAAATATTTTCCAGGTCACTAGCAGAGTAGTTAATAAACTTTACAAAGTCAGTTACACTGGATCAAGTCCAATTTTTAAAACTGAAATCTTCAAATAAAAGTTTGATGAAACAGATAAATTTAAGAATAATTTATTTTAAGATGTGCATGTTCTACCACACACACTCAAGATTTTTTTTGAGAGGTAGATAAACATAGTTTAAGAATTTTCCACAATAATTTTCTGTAATTTAAATCTCACTTGAGAATAAAACCTTAGGTGGAACATTACCCAGCTCTTGCATGCCCTGTAACAAGAGCACTGAATACTGCCTCTGTGACTGGAAGATCCTTAGTTTTCATAAATCCAAGAATCTTGCTGCAACAAAAGAGAAATAAAAATACTTCTTGGAAATACACATGAAAAACACCTTTTACACCATGTGCACACAAAATTCCACTCCCTGAAGTTCTATCAATAGTCTTGAAGTACTCTTGTTAAAAACAGTAGGTAAGTTTTAAAAATCTGATTGTTTCTTCTGTACTAATTAACCTTTAAAAAGCATAAAGTTTAGTGATTCATTTCATTAAAAATGAGATTGTACATTTCAATTTATTCCTTATTTCCTAAACCCTCCATCCAAAAGTATTAATAAATTTTACATGAGCAGAGAGATGTCATAACTAATTTTATACAAATCACTGAAAAAAGAGAATATCATCAGTTTTATAAATGAATACAGTGTAAATGGTTAAGAACATTTACTTTTGGAAACAGCAATTTAAAAAAAAAGTAAAGCCAGCTTTGTACCTCAAAAACTTTAAATTTCTGCTCCAGTAAATGAAATTTTTCATTAAAATAGCAATTTTCAATTACATTTCCCCTTTTACAAAATTCTATATTTTATCTAAGTCATATGACCAAATTTTCTAGGTTAAAATATTTCTGAAATAATTTTCTTACTAAGTAGAAACTTAAAAATAAAAAGAATGAAAATATGCTAGGTTTACAAGACTTACAAATTTGTTGGCTTAAACATACATTTATGGAACTACATACCTGGCACCTTCAATATCTCCCATATTACAATAAGCAGCAATCAACCTTTGGTATGTCACCTGTCAATGAAATGGGCCAGTTAATACTGCCTAAAAAATTTTTTTTTCTGGGTAAAAATAAAAGTGGATATGACCAATAAACATTTATAATAGCAACTACTTACTCGATTTGGTTGAATGTTTGCTTTCTCCATTTTTTCCAAGAAGTCAGTTGGTGAAAATTTATACTCATTTTGAAGGTAGACTTTAAGCAAAGCATTATAGTGACTTACATCATACACAGTACCTGCAAATGAAATTTAAATCAAATTTTTAGAAGAGCACTTAAAGTCATACCCTTTAACACAACTGAAATATGTGCACTTAAATGTAACAAACAAGGAGGGTAAAATGATCACTTCAGCGTTATACCCCATATTTAGACCCACCTATATAGAAATCCTGCCAGAACAGAGGAAACAAAGTATACGAGAATAATTACTGAATTAATGGACAATTACAAGTAACTGCCTATTCAAGGATTAAAAGTTCTCTTACTTGTGAAGCATAGTATTCCCTTCCTGTTAGGAAATGCTGACAAGACCCCTGTATTTTTTTTTAACATCTTTATTGGAGTATAATTGCTTTACAATGGTGTTTTAGTTTCTGCTTTATAACAAAGTGAATCAGCTATACATATACATATATCCCCATATCTCCTCCCTCTTGAGTCTCCCTCCCACCCTCCCTATCCCACCCCTCTAGGTGGTCACAAAGCACCAAGCTCATCTCGCTGTGCTATGCGGCTGCTTCCCACTATCTATTTTACATTTGGTAGTATATGTAAGTCCATGCCAATCTCTCACTTCTTCCCAGCTTACCCTTCCCCCTCCCCATGTCCTCAAGTCCATTCTCTACATCTTTGTCTTTATTCCTGCCCTGCCCCTAGGTTCTTCAGAACCATTTTTTATTTTATTTTTTTAGATTCCATATATATGTGTTAGCATACGGTATTTATTTTTCTCTTTCTGACATACTTCACTGTGTATGACAGTCTCTAGGTCCATCCACCTCACTACAAATAACTCAATTTCATTTCTTTTTACGGCTGAGTAATATTCCATTGTATATATGTGCCACATCTTCTTTATCCATTCATCTGTCAATGGACAATTAGGTTGCTTCCATGTCCTGGCTATTGTAAATAGTGCTGCAATGAACACTGTGGTACATGACTCTTTTTTTTTTTTTTTGGCGGTACGCAGGCCTCTCACTGCCGCGGCCCCTCCCGTCGCAAAGCACAGGCTCCGGACGCACAGGCTGCGTTTGCAGACGCGCAGGCCCATCGGCCATGGCCCACGGGCCCAGCCGTCCCGCAGCATGCGGGATCCTCCCAGACCGGGGCACAAAACTGCGTCCCCCACACCGGCCGGCGGACTTTCAACCACTGCGCCACCAGGGAAGCCCTACGTGACTCTTTTTGAATTATGGTTTTCTCAGGGTATATGCTCAGTAGTGGGATTGCTGGGTCGTATGGTAGTTCTATTTTTAGTTGTTTAAGGAACCTCCATACTGTTCTCCATATCAGTGGCTGTATCAATTTACATTCCCACCAACAGTGCAAGAGGGTTCCCTTTTCTCCACACCCTCTCCACCATTTACTGTTTGTAGATTTTTTGATGATGGCCATTCTGACTGGTGTGGGGTGATACCTCAATGCAGTTTTGATTTGCATTTCTCTAATGATTAGTGATGTTGAGCATCTACCTCAATGTAGTTTTGATTTGCATTTCTCTAATGATTAGTGATGTTGAGCATCTTTTCTCCAAATCATCTTTGGAGAAATGTCTAGTTAGGTCTTCTGCCCATTTTTGGATTTGGTTGGTTTTTTTTGATATTGAGCTGCGTGAGCTGCTTGTAAATTTTGGAGATTAATCCTTTGTCAGTTGCTTCATTTGCAAATATTTTCTCCCATTCTGAGGGTTGTCTTTTCGTCTTGTTTATGGTTTCCTTTGCTGTGCAAAAAGCTTTTAAGTTTCATTAGGTCCCATTTGTTTTTGTTTTTATTTCCATTTCTCTAGGAGGTGGGTCAAAAAGGATCTTGCTGTGATTTATGTCATAAAGTGTTCTGCCTATGTTTTCCTCTAAGAGTTTTATAATAGTAAGACCCCTACATTTAAAGTGGCTGAAAGATTTTTCCTTATAAAGCAGTCCTTGCCACATTACAGATACCCTGAGATGGATGAATTGTGACTGCAGTTGTTATATACAGGTAGGACTGTGCTAACAATTTTGCTTATTTACTAACCAGGCTACTCAGTGTTTGAAGGCTCCATTTCCACTCCATTTCCAGTTGCTGAACACCATTTCTAGTCTGCTATTGTTAATTACCTGTATTCCAATGCCCTTTGTTTTCTTTCTATGTTTTTTGTTTTTGTTTTTGTTTTTGTTTTGCGGTACACGGGCCTCTCACTGCTGTGGCCTCTCCCGCTGCGGAGACACGCAGGCTCAGCGGCCATGGCTCATGGGCCCAGCCACTCCGTGGCATGTGGGATCCCCTTGGACCAGAGCACCAACCCGTGTCCCCCACATCAGCAGGCGGACTCTCAACCACTGCGCCACCAGGGACGCCCTCTTTCTATGTTTATCTTGCCTAAGGCCATATCAATTAAGGTTACCACTCAGCCTTACTATACCAACGCACCACATGACATCAGGGTTACCATATCAATACAGTGCTAACATGTTTTACTAAATTGTCAGGAATTATATCTTTATTCAACTGCCTGTGGCTACACAGGCCTGTGGTGTCAGTTTGACATTCAAAGCAGTAGAGTCCTGTTCTATTAAATTAAAACTTGTTTTTAACCTTAGACATGTAGTGTATTTACTGTTTCAGGCACTGTACTAAGTGCTCTGCATACAGAGGTTGAATTACTCTTCACAACAGCTTTCAGGAAGGTACTATTATCATCCCCATCTTACAGATTAGGAAAACTGACTCTTCAATTTACCCAAGGCCACAAGGCTAGTATGTGACCATAAATTTGAATGTAGGTAGTCTGCCTTGAAAGCCCAATCTCTTAACCATTGTAATACTTTATACAGGGCCTTATAGAGAATCATGTGCAAGTCCACATCTGTAATATAATTATAAAACAAGGTTACCATGTAGTGTCTGAGAACTTTCAAAAAACCATCAACTCAAGCTGAACTCTAACAATGGTTGGCTACAGCTCTAAGGCTGAGGAAGTTGTATTCTATAATTTTATAAAGGTATTTACTCTAGTGTGCTGGAAAAGCTGAGGAAACTGCTGAAAATCCAGATAAGTAACATCTACTCTGGATTTTCATACAGATTTTAGTCAAGATCAATGTTAACATAACTGGGTTTCATTTCTTTATTTCTGCCACATTGACATGGTTCTACAGATGACAAAAACGTTTCTGTGAACCTCAGTAAAAATTTTATCCCCATATTTACTATTATGTCTAGTTAATTTCATGGGTCATTTCTTGAAGAATATTTTTTTTAAATACATAGTGTATCTTTCATAGAGTGAATTAAAGTCTTTAACTAAAATTTAAATTAAAAACTCAAAGTTTAGGGACATAATCCTAAAATATCTTACTTTAATAAGCAAAAGCTATATAACAGCATTTCCTTATGTACCTTACCATATACCCTTATACCTCTAATACGATCTCATGGCTCTGGCTCCGCTGTCCATTACTTTTAATGTTTTAGTATTATGTTCTTGTTCAACCTCGTTATGTAATAATTTTGTAAATTGTCATCCACTTACATTTATCTTATACTTATTTTGTTCAAACTTGAAAGAATATCCTAAAATATTACTATTTTAGATAAAAGCCAGGTTTCTTGCTAGATTAGTGCTCATCCATTGGTGTATTTTGGATAATTATTCTCTCTTCCATGTATTACCTTGTGCTTGCCCACAGTTAAAGTTACCTGCCACTTTTCTGTCATCTCACAGGGCTTTTTATGCGTACTTATGTTAATTAGCTTGGCATTTTACCGTTCAAGAAATATATGGTGTCATCTGAAAACTTTAAGATGTCATTATATAGTCCCCTTCATTAAGATTATATGAATATATTAAATGTGGACCTGCCCTTAATACCAATACTTAAAAACATGTTCGCACTTTTTTGTTCAGAGTAGTTTTTATCCCTCCCTACCTTTGTCTCTAAACCAGAGTTCTAGTGATCAAGGTTTTTTGCAATCCCAAATAGATTAACAGGCTTTGTAAGAAATAGTTTTCTAAAAAAATTACATCTATCTTTTTCCAAAATGTGATTATTTTCTTAGAGAATATTTTTAAAGTTAGATTTGACTGACTGCCCCCAAGAGTGGAACTGGGTGTCTGGGAAACATAAGTCAAAGCCTTTCACTATAAACTTTATTGAACCTTTTGCATTTGAACCATGTTAATATTAATAGATTTACTATTTAATGAAGTAGAATTTGAATTTTTTTGAAGTCAAGTTAAATTTGCTTGAACATTTTCTACAATTTCAACTATTACTACTTTAGTACCCAACATGTGCAAAACACTGGAAGGTTCATGACAAAGATCTAAATATGAATAAGATAAGTTCATCAGCCTCCAACAGAAGAATATCTATTAAAAAGACAAATTCAGGGACTTCCCTGGTGGCGCAGTGGTTAAGAGTCCACTTGCCAGTACAGGGGACACAGGTTCAATCTCTGGTCCGAAGATCCCACATGCCGCAGAGCAACTAAGCTCGTGTGCCACAACTGCTGAGACCACGTGCCACAACTACTGAAACCCACATGCCTAGAGCCCGTGCTCCGCAACAAGAAAAGCCACTGCAATGAGAAGTCCACACACCACAATGCAGAGTAGCTGCCACTCACTGCAACTAGAGAAAGCCCGCGCGCAGCAACGAAGACCCAATGCAGCCAAAGGAAAAAAAAAAGACAAACTCACAATTCTAATGCAGGAAACTGATGAGACACTAATTGGGACTGGAGGTAAAACTAGAAAGGAGGGATTTAAATTATAGCTTGAAAAATGGATTGACTTAAAGAGTAAGGAACAAAAGAACACTCCAGAAAAGATAAATAACCTGAATTAAAAAACTTAAGGAGACATACATTATCACGATGTGGCCAAGAAGTACACCAAAAGTAATTCTAATTTTAAAAATTTAGGGCTCCCCTGGTGGTACAGTGGTTGAGAGTCCGCCTGCTGATGCAGGAGACACAGGTTCGCGCCCCGGTCCGGGAAGATCCCACATGCCGCGGAGCGGCTAGGCCCGTGAGCCATGGCTGCTGAGCCTGCACGTCCGGAGCCTGTGCTCTGCAACGGGAGAGGCCACAACAGTGAGAGGCCCGCGTACCGCAAAAAAAAAAAAAAGAAAAAAAATTTAGCATATGGCAACATTGAAATGAGAGCCTATCATTTCCAGACTAAAGGGGACTAAAGAATCCCCTTTAGTCTGGAAAACTCAGTTCCAGTCTTGGATCTGTCACAGCTCATTCTGTAACTTTGGACATATTACCTAAGCTAAAAAATCTCTTACAGCTTTAAAAAAGTCTGTGAACAAGAGTCACGGTGGCAATCTACCAGGTTTCTAACAATATTAATTCAACAACTAGTTAACAAATGTAATAAGTTCAAAGCACTATTCTACTGGCAAAGAGAAAAACAAAGATGTTATGAATTCTACTCTCACAAAGGATATACAGTATAGAGAAAAGACATGTTTGTGAACAATTATAATAGAAAGTAATGCGTGTCTATATTTCTACTGAGGTATTAATGTTATGACTACTATGTAAGGGCTCTTTTCTATTTTAGAATATAACCATTCTCACAAATATTTCTCCCAGTTCAACATGTGTTTTTAAATTATGTGACTTACTGACATATAGATATTCCTAGCTTGCTTTGTTAAGATTTTCTTAAATCAGGAATGAACACTGAATTTTATCAAATGATCTTTTAAACTATTTTACTTTTTGAATAGGTACTATTCATAGCCCCAAAGTGAAAAAGTATAAAAGAGTATAGGGTAATCAACTATAATTTTTTTTTAAAGTATAGAGTAAAAATTGTATCTAGTGTTTATCATCCTTCCAGAAATGTTTTAATATATGCACATACACATATAAACATTTTTCTTCAGAATGGTATCAAACTATACACTCTGTTCTGCATCTTTATTTTTAATTATATTTTGGAGAAAACCCCACATTAGTATATGAAGAACTCCATTCTTTTAATGGTTGCACCGTATTCCATTTTACAGACATTCCATAATTTATTTAACCAAACCTCTAGTGAGGGACATTAGAGTTGGTTCCAATTTTTTTTTTTTTTGGTACACGGGCCTCTCACTGTTGTGGTGCCTCCCGTTGCGGTGCACAGGCTCCGGACGCGCAGGCTCAGCGGCCATGGCTCACAGGCCTAGCCGCTCCGCGGCACATGGGATCTTCCCGGACCAGAGCACGAACCCGTGTCCCCTGCATCGGCAGGCGGACTCTCAACCACTGCGACACCAGGGAAGCCCTGGTTCCAATTTTTTACTTTTGCAAACAAGCTACAATGAAGAATATCCTTTTGCACATGTGAGTATATCTATCTAAACTCTAACAAACAGACTATGTTGTACACCTCAAGTTAATATAATAATGTAAATCAACTGTACGTCAAAAGGAATTTTTTAAAGTATAAACATATTAAAACACCATGCTTGATATGTTAATAAATTCTAACAAATAGAAATGCTTGGTCAAATAGTATGTGCATTTATAACTTTGACAGACTAAATGTCTTTCTACTTCGTTCTTTTTAACTTACCCTAAAAGTAATACTTGTTATGAAAAATTATTTTATTCTTAATGCCCCTAGATGTCACTATAACTCACCAAATAAGTCATATCACAAAAAAATATGAATCAAGTAAAACCCTTCCATAAAACTGAACTACAGCATTTATGAAAAGAAATTCATTTTTACTAAAAGAAAAAGTATCTACACCCTTTATACACATCATATATTCATACAATCATACCCAATTTCTGAAGTTTGTCCCATATCCTATGAGCAAATTCTGTTCTCTCTGAGAGCTTTAGTTCAGGCAAGAGAGAACCACAGCTGCGCAGCAGAAGCAAGGCTTGATTACCACCTGGGCTACCTATGAAAACAGGTTAACGTATACTATTTAACATAGTATCAATACCATGCAGATAAATATCAAAACTTAAGTTGAAATCTGTAAATATTTTAAAATCTCCTGCCTCACTAAAGATAATATTAAAAGAGTACTCATAAATCAGAAAAATCCTATCCCAATCAACAAGTATCATTTACAATGTTACTACAAGTTTTTAAAACTGATCTGTTTTCTTAGGGAAGCTAACGTTATAAATCTATACAATCTGCAAGACTACAAAGAACCTAGTGCTTACTGCAATAGAAAGGCTAAACTTCTCAGTATCTTATGAAAATAGTACAAAGCAGTACAATTAAAACCCAAGAATATCCAACTTAGGTTTATAATCCTCTACAAAATATTAACTTCCTTCTCCCTTTATCCACATGTCTCTGAAAGCTGACTTTAAAACAAAAACAAAAATAAACCACTTATTGCATGATTCCATTTATATAAAGTATCCAGGACAAGCAAGTCTACAAGGAAGTACACTAGTGGTTGCCTAGGGCTGGAAGGGATGGAGGTCTGGGGACTGATGTTTAGGAGTATGGAGGTTTCTTTTGGGGGTGATAAAAATGTTCTAAAATTGACTGCGGTGATAGCCGTACAACTCAATAAATCAAAGAGAGAAAATGATAAAAACTGTCTTTAAATGCAAGTTATTACTGATACTTCTTTAGTATCCCTCATCATTAGATTCTACAGCTTAATGTGACTGAAATCATGGATGGGCTTTGGGAAGCTGGTGAAAGCTCTCAAACTATATACAAAATTATGTGTGTAGCTTGCACATGGGCTTTTGTGTGAGCATGTGTGGTTAGGGTTTTTTTTGGGGGGGGTGTTGAGGGCAAGTTTCTATCAGATTATCAAAGTTGCATAAGTGACTCAAATAAATTTTAATAGCTAAGTGAAAATGAAAGGGAAATAGTGATTATCAGTCTTTCTGGGAATTTGTCATATGTGATTATCTTAGGGAAAGCAGACACTATACAACAGAAGATAAGAAAAACTAATATCTTCCAAGAAAATTTACCACTCAAAGTGATTCTTTCATAAACTGTGGGAAAAGACAATTTTTATTTGCTGATTTTGAAATAAACATGCAAAACAAAATGTTTTACTCAAAACTTTGCTCTGATGAGTTGGAAAAACAGAAAGATCACAATCATAACATAAAATCATGAATAGAAATAACAAAATTTGAAGTATCAAGTAATGTGCTCTATAATGAGCTTACCACCAAACCAGTCCTTAAGTTCAACTTTTTGAACAGAAAATCTTGAAATACCTGAGTGGCAGGTGTTATCAAAGACTTTTTGTAGAAGAGTCTTAGGGATGCGGCCAGTTCTTCGGACAGAATTATCTAGCCTCATTAGAGCCCAATCAAACTGACTGGTATTCCTTCTATGAGAAGAAGTGGGCTCCTCTTGAAGATAATTCTTTTTTTCAGCAGCAATGGCATATAGCCTGACTTGGCTCAGTAGCTCTCTACAAAATGAAAGACAATTAGAAATAAACTATATCAACTACTAACCACATAGGTCATCTTTGTGAGTAAAATTTATACAAAGCTTTCTTATTAGTTACTAAATACCTAAATTCATAGCACAATAGCAAAAATGCACAGAGAAGTATAAATTGGTAGGGAAGAAAGTTTTGACCTTTGCTTTAAATGAAGTCACATGCCCATAAAATGCATGTAAATTAACCTCTTGAATATCTGTTTGACAATGTCTGGATAACTTTTCACATGGAATCAACTCAAACTAAGACAATAATTCGGTATGTTTTAAGTGTTTTTAAATCTCCCTTAACCAAAACCAAGTCAGTGAAGGAAAATGAAGATTATGCTACAAAGCTCTTCTCACCTCTACAAATGAGACAAGAGATCTAAAAATATCTAAAATTCTGAAGAATTCTAAAGCATTCTTCAAATGCTTTCCAGGTGTTACTTATTATGAATTATTAAGAAGACCAATTTCCAAGTTAAAATTATACATTTTAAAGGATCATTAACAACAAAAGAATTTCCCATCTTTCTAAATAAATCTGAAACATTTTATAGTGATGTTTCAACTCTCAATTCATATGTCAAAATGCTAACTGTATACTTTTCTAATCATTTTAACAACTGCAACCAACAAATATAAAACTAGATTTCTGCTGTTAAACATCATTAATTTGGGGAAAGTCAAAAGGAAAAAAAATTAAGGTCAGACTAGTACATGTGTGTTTACAAAAAGCAAACAACCTTTAAACCATTCAACATTTTAATAAAACAGGTCTAGCATGCAGACCAAATGCTCCAAAACGTGAAATCAGAGGTATTCTACGCTGTAAAAATAGGCTCTACCTGATTTACAAATATCACACTTAGAAATAATCCTTATGGGTGAAGGAAACCCTGTCATAAATCTTTGAATTAAATTTAAACTCTTTCTGTGCAAATCTCACACAAAATTATCTAATTCTCAGAGATTTACATCTTTACCCCCAAATATCCTAGACTTTTCAGAAGTAGCCAGTAAGTACAACTAAATAATACTAAGTATATAGTAACTAAGTATAATGTAAAAACACTACTTACTAATTTGAGAATGCGTTTAGGATGACAATCACATTTTTCTAGCATGTGCACATTTTTTACCACAATTACCAAAATAAATATTTACATACTAGTGAGTTTAAAAATAAAATTGTTGACTTCCTATCCTATGTTATTAACCTGGAAAACCAGTCACAAAACTGAATGATTAAGTAACTGATGTTACATTAAAGAAAGCTACACCAGTAGTTTCACAACAAGGTTATGTAAAACAGAGGCAGTAACTGATACTCGACTAGAAATTCTACCACTGTGACCTGGGACAAATCACAACCACTCTGGCCATCAATGATTCCACCGATGTAAATCAGTAGACTGGAAAACAATGGAAAAAATCAAAACAAGATAATGTCTTATCTTGTTTAGTTAAGAAGCCTAATGATCAGCACTTGTAGATGGCTAATTGATTAAAGTTAGTTAAATGAACTGAATTAATTAAATGCTAGATTTTTACCTATAAACCACAGAAGATACATGCCTACATATACTTATCCCTTATTTTCAAAAGTTTTCTCTGGCTGTTTGTCTGGCTGTTACTAACCTATGCCCTTGTTAGTCAGGCAAACACAAAATATTATTTTAAATCACCCAGAACAATGTGTCAGGTTCAGGTAAGTGTACAATAATACTGTTCAACAATGAAAGCTAAATAACATAAGAGATTTCAAAATTGTAGTGAAGTGTATTTGTCAATGTTTTTTACACAACCCAAATCCGATAAACTGTGAAGGTGCATAAAAATAAAACCTCTGCTTAAAATGCAGTTTTAAAAATGTAAGATCAGGGACTTCCCTGGTAGTCCAGTGGGTAGAACTCTGCGCTCCCAATGCAGGGGGCCCGAGTTCGATCCCTGGTCAGGGAACTAGATCCTGCATGTATGCCGCAACTAAGAGTCCACATGCCACAACCAAGACCCTGTGCAGCCAAAATAAATAAATATTAAAAAATGAAACAAAATGTAAGGTCAAACACAAATAAAATCCAGGCAGAAAACAGAGACGTTAATAAACCAGCACTGCATGCTGAACATTCTAAAGCTAATTTTTCTCACAAAATAAATCTTTAATGCTGCTAAGTCTCCTTCACGTGTGTTTGGCTTTAATTAGTTAAGTCAAAATATGAATCTACTATAAAATAAACTGGGGAGGGGAAGAGTTACATATTTAAATCAAAGGATTCTTCACTCTTCAAAAGGATTCTCCAGGGCTTCCCTGCTGGCGCAGTGGTTGAGAGTCCACCTGCCGATGCAGGGGACACAGGTTCGTGCCCCGGTCCGGGAAGATCCCACATGCCGTGGAGCGGCTAAGCCTGTGAGCCATGGCCGCTGAGCCTGCGCATCCGGAGCCTGTGCTCTGCAACGGGAGAGGCCACAACAGTGAGAGGCCCGTGTACCACAAAAAAAAAAAAAGGATTCTCCAGTGCTTCCTCACATGGCAGCGCTTTCTACATTTCTTATTTGACACAGAATTTATTTTTAAATTCACTTGAACACACCCTGAAGGAAAAATGGTGTGTTCACACCCTAGAACGATAGGTATGTTGTGATAGAAAGGAAAGGAAAGAACAAGTGCAGGGGTTAAGGTGGGTCCATGCAAGGCAGGAACCTAACCATCAGGCCTGAACAAGCTGGAACGCACTGCCTCCAAAACCTGATGACCAAGTGATGTAAACACATAAGGGAAAATTATTTTATCATTTCACCCAAGTGTCATAAATGGCTCCTTTATATTTCTGAGTTAAATTTCTCAGGTTCCCTCCTGAGACTCCAGCACTTACAACCAACTTTCAGGTTACCCATGAAACTTCTCTGGCAAAATCTGGCATTTAAAAAGTTATTTTTCTCAGGTTTTGTTGTTTTTTATAATTGGTGCTAGTGTTTTTTGACTCTTTAGTGAAAAAAATAATGATTTTATAGTTGAGCGTCCATATTTCAAAAAGGTACAAGGACGAGATTATTATTAGATTATTATAAACAGGCTTCCATGGGTTCCCTAATTAATAGGCTCCCCTATTAAGCCTGTCACTTTTAAAAATCAATGCCTTACTTTTTCAAGGCATTTTTAAGTTTACAGAAAAACTGTCCAGAAAGTACGGAGTTCCCATGTATTAGACCCTCTTCCCCCTCCACCTAATTTTCTCTATTAACATTCTGTATTAGTGTGGTACATTCGTTACAAATGATGACCAATATTGATACATTTTTATTGGCTAAGGTCTATAGTATACAAAAATGTTCACGCTCTGTGTGTACATATCTATGGGTTTTGACAAATACATGACATGCATTACAGAACCACAGAATATTTCACTGCCCTCAAAATGCCCTGTGTTCCACCTACTCATCCCTTCCCCCTCCTCCTGAACCCCTAGCAGCCACTTTTTACTTGTCTTGTTTCGCCTTTTCCAGAATGTCATATAGTTGGATCATACAGGACGTAATCTTTTTCAGATCGGCTTCTTTCACCTAGCAATACACATTTAAGGTTCCCCTGTGTCTTTTCATGGCTTGATAGTTCATTTCTTTTTAGTGCTGAATAACATTCCACTGTATGGATGTACCACAATTTGCTTATCAGTTCACCTACTGAAGGACATACCAGTTGCTTCCAATTTTGGGCAATTATGAATAAAGCTACTGTAAACATGTATGTGCAGGTTTTTGTGTGGACAGAAATCTTCAACTCATCTGGGTAAATACTGAGGAGTGTGACTGCTGGATCATATGGTAAGCTTATGTTTATTTATCTTTGTAAGAAACTGTCAAACTATCTTCCAAAATGACTGTACCATTTTGCATCCCCACTAGCAATAAATGAGAGTTCCTATTGCTCCACATCTCACCACAGATGCCATAGGTGTTTTAGCCATTCTAACATGCATGTAGTGGTATCTAACTGTTGTTTTAATTTACAATTCCCTAATGACATATGATATGAGCATCTTTTCATATGCTTATTTGCCTTCAGTATTTCTTTGGTGAACTGTTCAGATCTGCTAATTTCTCAACTAGGTCATTAAGTTTTCTCATTGTTGAGTTTTAAGAATTCTTTGTATGTTTTGGATAGTCTCAGTGTTTATTTCTTTCAAGTAAACTTTTTATTGAACTGTTATTCATTCCTTTTAAACTCTGAATATACACCAAACTAATCACATACATTTTTAAAACTCTCCCTTCCCTATTCTCTTCTTCCTTTTTCACTGCTATTATGAGCCAATTTGGCATCACTTTAGAGCTATCAGAGTTTAAAGATACAGCGACAGAATAGGTATAGTCAGTAGCTAATGTTTATTATGCATTTAAGACATGCAAGGTAATAGAAAATTACAACTATAATCTTGACTTTACAGATAAGAAAAGTGAAGTAACTTGCCCAAAGTCACAGTAAAAGCTAGTTAAATGACAGGACCTGTACTTGTACGTGGGTAATTTCATTCTGAAATGAGCTCAACATGGCGGAAGAGCATCAAGGAAACTAATCTGGCTGCAACAGGCAGTTCACACTGGAAAGTGGTAAAAATTAAACCTAGGCAGGGAATGTGAGACGAGATAAGGGAAAGTCTACAATGGCTGATAACTACGGGATTTGGATTTTATGACGTGCTTATAAAATACAAGACTGATTTTCACAATGCTGCTCTCACAGCAGCATATTTTGCTGAACTATTCTGTAGGCAATAGGTATCCAAATTTCTCTTATGTTCTCACCAATCCCTTATTTTAACTATTCTACTTGAGTTTTCTTTAGTTTGTTGATATGGTTGACTACATCAATTGACTATTGAAACCTTGAACCAGGCTTGCATACCTGGAATAAACCCAACTTGGTTACAGTATATAATTATTTTATACATTTTATGTATATACTGATTCCAATTAAGTTTTAACATGTTAAAAATTCAAAAAACAGTGATTCCTCCTAAAAGTGGTTGGTATTCCTTTCAAATTTCTTCACTGCTACTGACTACACCATCTTTACATTGTTCCCTCAAGCTCAAAATCTTAGGATAATTGCTCAATCCCTCTCATCCTTCACAGCACATCTGTTGAGCCCTCAGATACCTCTTTATTTCTGAGTTCCTTGTTCAATCCAGAACACATGGATTTTTGCAACAAAACTCATATTAGTTTCTCAGGCTTCAGCTTTTCTTCATACAACTGCCAGATCAATCTCCCCTAAAACCGTCTCATGCCACTGCCTCTTTAGGATCCTATAACTGTTTTTTTTACTTTTATCACAACACCTAAATTCTTTCATTTATTGATTCAAAGAAGATTTATTAAGCACCTTCTATGTATAAAGCACTGTGCTAGGATCAGCCTTTCTACTTATCTAGTAAGTAAACCTGATAATCAATTAGTTAAACTTAAAAAACCAAACAACAAAACCCACGAGTTGTGTTAAGTTCTATGACTCCAATGAAACAACAGTAGGGTTCTACTTTGGATTAAATGTACAAAGATGATGACACTCAAAATTTTTAACTAAGGATGAAAAGCAGCAGCCACACAGATATCAGAGGATGAGTATTCTAGGCTAAGTAGAACAGTCAGTAGACCAAGTGTGTGAGCAACAGATGGGATGAGACTGGAGAGGAAGGCTGGGCTAGATCATGGAGGATTGTGAAGGTAAGGAGTTTGGATTTTATTCTAGATACAGATTTCATTCCAAGTACAAAATTGTATAGAACCCTACTGAAGGTTTTGTAAGCAGGGGTTGTGGTATGATCTACTTCTGTTTAGAAAAGATCAGTCTAGCTGCAGGGTGGACCATAAATTAGACAGCAGCAAGAATTTAATAGAGATACCATTTAGGAAGCTGTTGCTGCAGTCCAAGTGAGAGACTGAAGCTTAGAGGAGGGTGGGCGCGGAGATGAGGATCACCAAGGCTCCCACCTGATTTAACGGCAAATTCCAGGCAACAAGTCTTGCCAGTACAATTTGTTAATTCTCACTTCCATGTAATAGAGAAAAATTCATGTAAAAGAGCCCTAGAGAGTCTTAATTAATCCTCTGTATACATCTTAACGTATTATGTATCATTTTCATAACACTTGATAAGCACAATCTTAGAGACAAAAACAGAAGGCTCCATGGCATAGTGGAAATACACCAGCTTTCAGAGTGTGGGCTTGAATGTAAAAATGTAAAGTGGTTACTGGGATAAGGAGGGGAAATTTTTGCAATTACTCCTAATTTTAGTCCTTAAAATTCTTGTTTAGAGTCAAATTTAACAGGAATATTTTATGTGTTTAAAAAAATTAAGAATTTCCAACATGGCCCCTAACTGTAAAGTCTATATTACAAGGAGAAAAGAAAGAAGCTTAAGAACAGAAGAGCTTGCACTGAAAAGTCTAGTATTCCAAATTTGCTAACACCAGACTCAATAGAAACCTAGATATCAATAAGAAATGTCTAACATATTCTTTTTATATCTGTTGCCATGTTTCCTGGTAACTATCACTAATTATAAGCCAAAAGTCTCTAATTATATGAAAAAAAAAAAGGATAAACGGTTAGCCATTATGCAAAATTTAAGCCATTCAAGACATTCTCATTGGAAGGAAAAAAACAAACAAACAGACTGTCCTGATTTCAGACTCTGCCATTTCTAAGATATGTAACTTTGGCCAAGTTACCACAACTCTCTCTAAGCCTGTAAAATCTCAGAGATAATAGTACTCACCTCACAGGAATATCACAAAGACTGAGATAATGCAATGTTTCCCAAAATATTGCACTTCTGCCAGGAAAATGGTTTTAGATAGCATGTAGACAAAGACTTTCTATTTCTGTAGTTTTATTTACTTTAACAAATAGTTTAAAATAACTACTGCACCTAGCTCTTTATCTTCCTAGAATTCTTGCTTAAAACAAAATTAAGTTATAAAATGTCAGTTTAAACCTAAACCCAATGAAAAGAAAAATGCTAAACATAAATAATAGTTTAGGTAGTACTAGATTTGGCAAAAAAATGTGAAGGCAGTACACAAATGCCCAAGGTCTGGGCAACACTGAGAAAAGTATACATAAAGGACCCAGCAAATTAAGCATAATAAATATTAACTACATTATTTCTTCTTTTTAAAATGTATTAGCAGAAAGTACAAGACTTATTTTAAAAGGCCTACTGAAATCCAAGCTATGCTGTTTAACAGGTACGTGACTCTGGGAAAGGTATTTGGTTTAAGCATTAGTTCTCTCACGTGAGAAAAAATACCTACCTTATAAAGATCACATAAAAAATAAGATTCCTAACACAGGAGTGCTCAATAAATAGTTCTTATTATAGAAGGTACTCAATAAATATCTGCTGTTTGATCTTTTAAAATATCTTTTGTAAAGCTGTCACAATGAACTTTCTCCCTGAAAAATTCTCCCTGAATTTTGCAAGACCTCAGTTCTCCGAAAACTCTTGCCCAGCTAAGCTGTCCCCCCGAACACTGCTTTATGCTCTACGGTAAGTCACAGAACTTCAGAGTAAAAAAGTCACTTGCAACCCTTCTACACTTGGTAACAGTCTTCTGACTTGAAACACCAATGTCATTCCTTTCCACCTATCCAGATGTCCCCTCCATCTCAGGCTCCTCCAGTCCAAAGGGATGTCTCCTTTGTCTCAGCTATGACAGGAAGTAACAAGAGTCCGTTACCCAGGCTGGGACCTTAGATATAATGTGGAGCAAGATACTCCGTAGAATCTATCAATATAAAGCAAGAGTGGGATAGACTAGATTATTCTAGAGATGCCCTCCAGAGTTTACATTCTGAGATCTTATCATGTGCTTACTTACTTGTGATAGTCTCTAGTTCTTCAATTTATACTGTATTATGTATTGCCTTTTTTAAAAAATGTTTTTATGTCCATAAGTAATCCCTTCAGCACCTAAAACACAACATATTCAAAGCACTTGGGAACTGAGAATCCCAGCATCTGCAGCTGAATCCCAACTGGAGATCCTGGATAAATTACTTCACCCTTCTAAACTTCAGTTTCCTAACTTGTAATATCAACCCACAGAAGATGAAACGTGTGTGTGATAAATTCATACAAACACAGTTTGACAATGGTAAAGATCTACCCCAAAGGTACTATTATTCATCCTAATCTCCAAATCAATTCTTCCTAATTCTAACATTCCTGCCAAGCTCCTGTTCTCTTTCCTTCAGAAAAGGAAGGATCTTTTCTTCAGTTCTGCACAACCTAGTTGTGGCCCTATTAAGCCTAATGTGCAGTATGTATCAATGTTGTTCCTCACTGGTCTATCTATCCCCAGTCCCTATTTCTCCTAGGGTCTTTGTAAACTTTGTCAAGACCTGTACTTCTCAAAAGCCTCCAACGGCTTCCGACCAACTTTCTAATCAACGCTGGTAGCTTTAAGAAATTGATTGGGGACTTCCCTGGTGGTGTAGTGGTTAAGAATCCACCTACTAATGCAGGGGACACGGGGTCGAGCCCTGGCCCGGGAAGATCCCACATGCCGTGGAGCAACTAAGCCTGTGTGCCACAACTCCTGAAGCCCGTGTGCCTACAGCCTGTGCTCCACAACAAAGAGAAGCCACCGCAACGAGAAGCCCGTGCACCCACAACCAAGAGTAACCACTGCTCGCTGCAACTAGAGAAAGCCCGCGTGCAGCAACAAAGACAGAACGCAGCCAAAAATAAATTATTAAAAAAAAAATTGATTGGCTTTTGCAGTATCAACTTCCACTACATCCCACCCCACGTAGACACACAGGATAAAAGTATGGCCTCCAAGTTTCTTCCTCCTCTTTCTTCCCCTGGAACATTCTGACTACTCATTACCACGTGGCCTCTTAAACTTGAGCGATCCCCTACCACAAAACAAATGTTTCCTTCCTTCTTCTCTCTGAAATGCCACAGTATTATATTCCTATCTATGGATAGCACATACATAACATGTTGTACACATGCCTATCACAGTCCTCTGTAATTGATAAACTTAAACCCACAGGGAGCAGAGGCTGAATCGCAACTCCAAAGGACCCAGACAGACTTTTAAGATGTGCTGAGAACGTTTTTTTAATGAGAGGTAAACAAGGAAAAGTTTTCTCTCCTTTCAATTTTAGAAGTCACATCATTCTATCATAGGGCAATATGTGCTCTTCACCTTTAAGATAATCATCAATCCAGATCCGCTTCCAAACTGATTTAGCTCAGAGCTTACCTTTCCTCTGAAGCACCTAAGTATTAATAAATTCTAATAATTTCACTCAATAATACTCATCTGTCCTTCTCAGACATTCCTGGAAATCAAATCAGGGTGAATTTGTGGAAATCCACTGCACTACATGAATGCGTTAAGTACCCCTTCAAACTCCTTCGCATCCCACAAATATTCCTTCCTCAATGTCTAAGATTGTCATTGTTTTACTCAACAAACATTTGACATCTACTATGTGCCACAAAGTCAGACACCAGGGGAGGCAAAAAGAGTAAGACAAAGTCCCTGCCTTCAAGGAACCTTCAACCAGGTCTGGAGTGCTGGTGGGTACACATGCAATAGTGTTAATAGGTGCTTTAGTGATTCCGGATCTGAGAGAAAGCACAAGGGAGTGGTCAAAGGGAGAAGCCAGCAACAGAGATTAAACAGAGAAGAGGAGACACATCCCAACAGTGACCATCACAGTCAAAGGTAAAGAGATGTGCAACGTGCTCCATCAAAGCCTTGCTGGTTCACAGACCAGCAGAATTTTTATCACCTGAGGGCTTGTTAAAAATGCGGAATCTCAGTCCCCTACCTATACCTACAAAGTCAGAGTCCACATTTTCAGAGGATCCCCAGGGAATTCTTATGCGCATTGCGGTTTCAGAAGCCGTGCTGTGGAGGACTCTGAAGTAGAGTTTGATATGGCTATTAGCACAGAGGACACCATGGGAATGAACTCACAAGAAGTGAGGCTCCAGAGACATCTCCAGGTCATGAAGCACCTTATCCTGGAACAAATGGGAGCCACCACAGTGTCTAATTCTTAAGTAGGAAAATGACAAGATCAAATTACCAGGGAAACTACAGAATAAAGTGGGGGTTGGAAGAAGAGGGAAATCATTCCAGACGAAGCAGCTCTAACAGAACTTAATCATTTGTGCAATCAATACACAGGAGGGAGGATGGGAACAGGGAAGTGCCAAAGCAACATAAATGAAAAATCTCTATAAAGCTGACAGAAATAGCAACATTCACTAAAACAGGGAACGCACGAGGAACAGATTTGGGAGGAAAGATGAATCCAGTTTGATATTTTCTGTTTTGTTTTGTTTTTTTTTTAATTTTTAAAATTGAAGTATAGGGCTTCCCAGCTGGTGCAGTGGTTGAGAGTCCGCCTGCCAATGCAGGGGACACAGGTTCGTGCTCCGGTTCAGGAAGATCCCACATGCCGCGGAGCGGCTGGGCCCATGAGCCATGGCTGCTGAGCCTGCGCATCCGGAGCCTGTGCTCTGCAACGGGAGAGGCCACAACAGTGAGAGGCCTGCGTACCGCAAAAAAAAAAAACAATTGAAGTATAGTTGACTTACAATGTCGTGTTAGTTTCTGGTGTACAGCAAAGTGATGAATCCAGTTTGAGATGTATGGGTTTGAAGTACCTATAGGTCAACCAGTGAAGGTGCCTAGTAGCAGGCAGGCACCTCCAGGAGGGAAAATATTGCCATCATCAGATAGGTAGGTATTGGCTGATGCCCTAAAAATGGAAGAGGTTGCCCAAAGGGAATGAAAAAAAATGAGAAAACAAAAGGACTAAGAACAACCACCGCCACTCCCCAAAGATATCAGCATTTAAGAGATGAACAGAGGGAAAAGGATGCAACAAAATGAGAAAAATTCTAAACAGAATAAAATCAAGAAAGAGTGGTGTCATCATCAATGCCAATAAAAGGGTTTCATTAAGGGGGAAATGGGAGACAGTAATGCCAGAGATCAAGGCCTTAAGAGTGGATCTGGGGGCTTCCCTGGTGGCGCAGTGATTAAGAATCTGCCTGCCAATGCAGGGGACACGGGTTGGAGCCCTGGTCCAGGAAGATCCCACATGCCGCGGAGCCCGTGCGTCACAACTATTGAGCCTGCCCTCTAGAGCTCACGAGCCACAGCTACTGAGTCCGCATGCCACAACTACTGAAGCCCGCGCGCCTAGAGCCTGTGCTCCACAACAAGAGAAGCCACTGCAATGAGAAGCCTGCACACTGTGACGAAGAGTAGCCCCCACTCGCCGCAACCAGAGAAAGCCTGCGCACAGCAACAATGACCCAACGCAGCCAAAAGTAAAAATAAATAAATTTATATATAAAAAAACAAGAGTGGATCTGGTTATTAAGAAGTCCCTTAAAAAAATTAAATGAAATAAACTTACATCTCACACATGCCTAATTTTAAAAGCACCCTCTCTCTCCCTCTCCCTCTCTCTCTCTCTCTCTATATATATATATACACATATATATACACACATCTCAATGGATCTCTGTGAGTGACAGAATTAAGAGTAATTTTTAGTTTATTGCTTTCCCCTCCCAATATTTTGCAATTGTTCCTGAAGGCACATAAGTTCTAAAATTTAAAAATACATAATAAAAAGTTAATAAATAAGACAATGATGGCTAGTCCCAGTGGTGTGACTGCAGTGGGTCAAAGAGCGAATTCGAAGTGAAGAAATGAAGGAGACAGGAAGAAGAGACTGGGGAGCATGTGGAGTTAAGTCCAGTTTCAGGAAAGGTTTTGTTTTTCAGGTGGGAAAGATGTGAGCATGCTTACAGGCTATGGGTAGGAAACTGTATAGAAAATGTTCAGAGTCCAGGAGAACAAGAAAACAAATACTTCTTTACTACCTGCTATGAGCTGAGCACACAGTGGTGAACAAGACTAAGTTCTAAGGAAACAAGCAGCGGGCAGATAAATAATAACTAAAATAGGGTTTGCACTGAGTGTTGAGGTTAGGCCTCTCTGAAGAGATAGCATTTAAGTTGAGTCCTGAATGACAAGAAATGAGCTTTAAAAGAGGGAAAGGCCTTGTTACCTCGACTTCACAGACAACGAACTGAGGATCAAAAAGGTTAGGTAAGGTTACGCAGCAAGTAAATGGAACCCAGGCTGATGAGCAGACCAACACCCTCTCTACTAGATTGTGTTCCCCCTACTGTTTTCCTCAAATGGAACAGCGAAGATGAACTGTAACATCGACCCTCCCCTGGCCTCACAGGGATGTTAAGGACTAGAAAAATATAAATAATTGGCACAACTTTCTCAAAAGAACCTCTCTGAAAGCCAAGAAGTGTAGATCTGTGAAAGCAGAGGCACAACTTCTAAAGGTTAACTGTTCAGGCCTAATGAGAAAATTCAGGTAGGCTCCAAGTCATAAGCAGACTACATTCCAAAGATGTATAACTAAGTTGCTAAGAAGTCATAAAACATTTCCTCCATGTAATTCTACACATAAAGTAGGTTTCTAAGCAGGACCACAAAAAATCCATGCAATTACAGCTATTACTGTTACTATTATAGTAACTAATACAGCATTTATGAGGAACCAGGCCCTATGTTAAGAGCTTTATATAGATAACCCCGTGCAATGTCACCAACACTATTACTACTCCCATCTTATAACTATAACTAAAGAAACTGAGGCCTGTCAGCATTACGTAACTTGTCCAGTGGCATAATGCAAATAGAGAAGCCCGCAGTCCAGCCCTGGCCTATTCCAGATCCTCAGCTCTTAGTCCTTATGCTGTCTCCCAAAGTACCTCTATTTATAAACACTCGTCTTTCAAAATCAGTTTTTCTTCAATTCTAAAATCTCAGTGCCCATCTACCCTTCTCAGGCGATCAGAATACTACTCAAACGTAAAATAGATAGCTAGTGGGAAGCAGCCGCATAGCACAGGGAGATCAGCTCAGTGCTCTGTGACCACCTAAAGGGGTGGGATAGGGAGGGTGGGAGGGAGGGAGATGCAAGAGGGAAGAGATATGGGAACACGTGTGTGTGTATGGCTGACTCACTTTGTTATAAAGCAGAAACTGACACACCACTATAGAGCAATTATACTCCAATAAAGACGTAAAAAAAAAAAACTACTACTCAAATTAACACCTTCATCAAGCTTCCTTATCCTCTCCTTGGCAAAGTCTATACCAAACTTACCCCCTGATAAACCTCAATCCATGAGAGCATTTATTCACACATTTGACACCCACTGAGAAATTAATTTGCCTTTGCACCCCCAGTTCCCACAGAGTGCCTAGAATGTGTCCACTTATCCATTCACTGACACTTACAGAGCCTACTGTCCCGACTCCCAACCCGCTGCACATCTTCGTAAATACTGAGGTAAACTCCACTGAAGAAAACGGAGGCAACAGCCCACACTGATGATAATTAAACTTCCACCTCTAAACTACCCCTAGCTCACCCAAAATTCCCGACCTATCCTCCCTCCAAAAAGAAAGCTCTCGAAACTTAAGTCCTAGATGATTACTAAGCACCAATAACCCTTGCACGTGGGACAACACCCGAGCCGATCAATCATAGAAGAGCCTGACCCCCGGCAGCAGCCTTCAAAGCCTCTCTCAGCTTCTTACGACATCGATAACCCGAGGGCAGGATGACCGGGTCCGAGGCGGCGATGGCAGGATCTGTGACGGAAGCAAGCCACGCCCGTGGCCGTAACCTTCTGAAGGCCACCAACCCTGTCACCCTAAACCCCCCGGTGAGGAGCGTGATACGAGGCGCGGGGACGCCTGGCCCTGGAGCAGCGAGGAGGGTGTGGAAAGAGCACAAGTGAGACCCGGCCCTCGCCCACGTCCACGACCCCGAGGAACTGCCGCGCTGCAGGCGGGCTGAGAAAGCGGCCTGGCACTCACCCGGCGACGCGCCCGGCGCGAGCGGCGTGCGGACAGAAGGCGGCGTGCGGCCGGCTCGGGCCGCCCGCTAGAAGGCGCAGGGAGAGCGGGAGGTGCGGGGCCGCCCCGGCGCGGAGGAGCCAGCGGGCCGGTCTCAGCAGGGCAGCCATGGCTCCGCCGTCCCCACCGTAGGCTGCACGCTGGGCAAGGATGGGGGAGCACGTGACCGCGGGGTCGTCCGGCGCGGGAGAGACCAAAGGCCGGGCGCGCCAGACGTAGGGGGAGGCACGTGTTGTTATAACTTGGAAGATTGAAAAACCTGTTTCTCCCAGGACGTGTGATCCCCACGAGATATGTGCATTACAATATGGCTTGCTATATCATTCCAGGGAGCGTCTCTTTCCGTTCTCTTTCCTTCACGTCAGCATGTTCAGTCTCTCGACCCCTGCACTTTTCAGTTGGTAGAGTCGGAAGAGGTCGACTCCTCCCAGGTTCGCGCAAGGGCTTGCGGGGGGCCAACTAGCGAGAACACCCGGGAACTCTCGAGAAGAGCTGACTGTGAAGATCCCGGAGTGTGGGACTTTTCTCTGCAGAGTGCGGGAGTTGTAGCCGACGTTACGCGGTTCCCGCTCCAAGCCCAAGATGCCGCGCCTACTGAGAGGAGCGTACTATAGTCAGAAGTGTGGGACAGGAAGAACGTTAAGGACCTTTGCACTGTGCTAGGGGCCTCCAAGGTTAAATGTGATGTGATTTGTGTGCTTGTGCACAGTGTAAAGGTATACGGAGGTACAACTTTTAAGTCCATGAGCAGTGCCTTGCTTTATGAAATGGATGGATTATAACGAAGGTTTTAAAGCTGGCGGTGAACGCATTCTATTCCCCAACTCTCACCCCACCCATTCCTTCAGTAAATGCACCAGCAAGATAACAGTATAATTAAGAGTCCTGGAAAAAAAAAAAAGTCCTGAGCCAAATCTGGGGATAAAATAGGAGGCCCCCAGCCTTACGACCTGGAAGGGTACCCTGTGCATGTAAATCAACTTAAAGATTTTTTGCATATTATATAAGTAAATTTGGGTTACAAGTTCCCAAGTTACCCAAAGGTTTCGATTCATAAACATAACTTTTAAAACAGTACTGTGATATGCCATCTCACTTTGTAAAAACACTAATTGATAGTCAAGTTATGTATGTATTTTCAAACACAATTCAGAGCAGCTTTCTCAGCAAAGTTTTACCGGTTCAGTATCTGTTGGGGCAATCGGAGTTATGTGGGAAGCCGAGAACAGGCTTCAAGTACAGACAACTCTCCAGCGCCCTCTTCACCTAGCTGTATTCTAAGCATTCCCAGGTGAAAGCTCAGAAGTTTTTTCCGGAAGCCCGACAAGGAGCTCCTTGAAAGCAGGAACTGTGCGACCTTTTCCTGTAGCGGAAGCACCTACCCAGTGCCAAGCACACGGTAGGTTGCATTAAATAATTACTGAATGAATGTGTTTGGAGGTTATCCAGCTCATTTCTCCTTTGAGAGATGAGAAAAATGAGATCCAAAAAAAGGTTAAATGATTTACTCTGGGTTATATACTACTAGGCACTAGGATATAATTTATTTATTCACTCATTCAACACTGATTTATTGAACACATAAATAGTGTTCTCAAATAGTGTCAGGCACTATTTGAGATGCGGATACAGCAGAGAACAAAATAGACCAAGTCTGGATTTTGATTCGATTGGCTCCAAAGTTTAGCTTGGGAAGACAGATAAGAACTGGGATGTAAAATAAATAAGGGGAAAGGAATTGAGGGTGGTATGCTTAACCCCCTCAGAGAACAATGAGGACGGTGTGGATGAGAAGAAAGAGCAAAGGGGGTGGCAGGGACCGTGGGCGTTGGGCCTCATCATGCAGAGTGTTGTAGTAAGGACTTTGATTTTTATTCAGAATGAAATGGGAAACCACTGGAAAGTTTAGTATGTTGTGATGTGAATCCATTTGCATTTTTAAAGGATTACACTGGCTGCTGTTTGAAAAGGTGATTTTAAGGGAATAGGATAAATAAAAGTAGGGAGACCAGTGAGGAGGCTTTTGCAATAATCCAGAGTACAGATGGTAGTGGCTTGGACAAGGTGGGTGGCAGGTGAGAGAATGAAAAAGGGTCAGATCCTCACTCTACTTAAATAGAACCAAGAGGATTTACTGATGGATTGGCTATGGGATGTAAGTCAAAAATGACTGCAAAATTTTTGACCTGAGCAATCAGAAAGATAGAGATGGCAGTGATTAAGAAGGGAAAGATTGAGGGAAAAGCAGATTTAAAAGGTGAAATCAAAAGTAATCTGGAATATTAAACTTGAAGTGCCTGTTAGACATCCAAATGTCAAGTTTGAGTAGGGGGTTTGCTGTATGATATACAAGTCTGGAGTTCAGAGCTAGAGATACACTTGGGAGTTTACAGTCTGTATCTATTATTTGAAGCCATAGAAATGGATGAGAAATGGACGAAAGCACCTAGGAGGAAAATATGGATAGACAAAAGATGAGGTCAAAGGACTGAGATTTATGACACTTCAGTATTTAGATGATGCGAAGATGAACATCCAGCACAAGAAACTGAGAAAGAATAGCCAGAGAGGTAGGGGGAGAACCAAGAGAGAGTAGTGAGTTCACAAATAACAGAGAGAAATCTTTCAACCATGGGAATTATCAACCATGTAAAATGCTGCTGTTCTGGTAAAATGAGCACTCAACATTGACCATAGGATTTCTCAACTCAGAGGTCCCTGGTGATGCTTAGAAGAGCCATTTTGGTGACATGCTGAGCTAAATGATTGAGTGAAGCAAGTTTAAGAGTACATGAAGGAAGGGGAAGTGGAGATTTAAATTTAAATAAACTTTAAAATTCAGTTCCTTAGTAATTAACCACATTCAACTACATATAGCTAGTAGCTACCATATTGGACAGCACAGAGAACATTTTCATCATCATAGAAAATTCTACTGGACAGTGCTACAGTAAGGGGTGAAAAATTGATAATGCAGCATAAGACAGAGAAAGAGTATGTTGAATATGCAAGACGGGATGGGATCCAGTACAAAAGTGAAGGGATTGACTTTAGGTAAGAATCCAGACAGTCCAACCAATGTCACAGAAGGAAAGACAAGGCATGTGGTTGCAGAATCAATGAGGCTGGTAGAGGTAGTAGTGAGAATGAATGCATATTCTTTTCTACTTGCTTCTAGCTCTGAAACCCTTAATCCCCAACCAATATTCTCTCTGTTCTTGTACCAGGCTTCCTCTTGAAGTATGAGGCAATACTGATGAAATTTGTCTAGGCATTCATTTATTCAATCATGAATGTATTCACTATTAAACCCCTAAGTTCTGCCAGGCAGCAAGTTAAGTGTAGAAAAAAATATGATGGGCAAAAGGAGGCATGGTCCTTACTGTTATGGAAGTTACATTCTAAGGGACAAGGCAGATATTAATCAAATAATCACACTAAATGAATTAAACACTGAAACAGGGGTTCTGAAGGAAAGAGACATGTTTCCTTGAGCGAGTATGCCTCACCTGGGAATCAAAAACGTTTCCAGGGAAGGGATCTTTAAGTTGAGGTCTGAAGGATGACTAGCTGTTAACACATGCAAGGTATGTGCTGTGTGTGTGTAAGAGAGAAAGAGTGGTTTTGCCTGTTTTTCAGTTCAGACTTAACCAAGTTGTTCTCAGATTTCTTTAGTCTCCAGAAGATGTGACAAAGTGGAAGAGAAGCCCAGGTTGAGCATCCTTGGTTTCTCCCTCAGTTATTCTGAACTATGAAATGCGTTCAACTGTTGGTTAGAAAATTAGGGGTCCCCATCCCAGTAAATAGAATAGCCTTTGAACAGAATTTTAACAGTTTAGAAGCCAGACTTTGCAGAAGTACTTAACTGCTTTTTTTTTTTTTTAATGTGTAAAACTGGGTGATATCTACCCTTTCCTCCCAGGATTATTTGGGAATATTAGTGACGTACTTACAGGCGCATAGGAAACTGTGAAAAATAATGTTACTACCATCAATATTGTTGTTGCTTTTCATAATCAAGTCTAAACCTCATGAATTTGGGTTCTTCTCCAGTCTCTCCCTGGGGTCCAGTTTTTGACCCCAACATCTTTACTGCCTAATAATCTATGGCCAGTGTCCCAAATTCCTAACTTAGTTTTCCAGTTGTTAAATGCTTAGTGTAAGCAAAGCACGGGGCAAGTTACGTCTCAGGGCAAATAAATTATTCATACTACATTTGATGAGCTTAATTTATAGGAGAGGATAAAACACATATTGTATATAGATAACTATTACATTAGGCAGTGTGATGAGTAGAATGAGAAAGAGACAAGCCAAATGGTAGCCAGGCAGGAGAACAGAAGAAGGTTTCATAGTGGGAATGATATTTCAGCCCTCAGTAGGCTGGGGGAGATGTTAAGTAGTAGACATCATGGTGAGAGGACTTCTAGTCAGAGGGAACAGTAAAAGTAAAGATACAGAGCTCTCCTTTCTGTATATACATCCCTTCTTAAACTGCAGAAAGTGTTTTTGGACACAGAAGTTTGCCCAGAGCCTATCGAGTAAAGGAGAGGATCTCTAAACCAGTGGTGTTCACGCTTCCATGGCTATGACCAATGGTAAGAAAATACATTTTATAAGTGACACAAATACACACACACCAAAAAATTTTATAAAACAGTAATGAGCCTTGCTACATGGGATGACATTAGATATTTACTTATCTATTTTCTATTTCATTTTTAAAAATGCTGATTGATCCTAATTCAAACAAACCAGCTATAAGAAGACTTTTTTAGATATGAGTATAATGCACAATACAAGAATTATTGCTTTTTTAGTGTAATAATGGGCTCTGTTGCTGTGTAAGAAAATACTTGTATATTTTTAGAGATACATGCTGGCATATGTAGAAGTAAATTAACATGCTGTGTGGAATTTTCTTGAAGAAACCTGCCCAAGCAATAAAAGTTAGAACAAAAGGACATAAGAAGCAAAGTGTGACTATCTTGCTATTTTTAAAATCTGGGTGGATGTATAGGAGTTCATTTTACTATTCTCTCTACTTTATATATGATTTTAAGTGTTCATAAAGAAAAAGATCTTAAATGCTGGTTGTATTTTGATTTCACTATTCATTAATACAGCATGACTTGGAGTTTGAAAAACACTGTACTCAGTCATGTCAATATAAGTGCAGGGTAAACAGAAACAGGCAGATAACTGTATCAGACTGTACCTCTTCGAACTGGAGACGTGTTCATGGGAACAACATGGTTGATTGACTTCTCCAGCAAATAGTTGCTCACACATCAAAACTTGCTGTTGTTGCTAAGTCATTTTACATAAAACATGAAATATCTGAGATTGTAGCTAATACAATCTAAGACAAAGATTTTCATTTAAGACCAAAGTTTAAAAAAAAAAAAGATTTAACTTCAAAATTCTTAGCTGAAAGTATGGTACTCAACGCCCTGAATGGGAAATTTACAAGGCAGTGGATATTAATCTCACTTAGGTCAAATTAACCTTTTCTTGGCCTCATATAATTTATGAGGAATCGCAAAGAATAAAAAACTAGAGCTGATCATTCATAATTGTTTGTTGGCCTTTTTGGAGTCTCCTGCAATTTTCACACAAATACATCCAAACTACTGTGAGCAAAGAACCAAGTGATTGCCTTGAGTTTAAAAGCCTGGTTTGCTTAAAAGCCATAACATATTTTAAGCAGCAGATTTAATGTTTAGTTATGATTGTATTTTTTCTTAAGGCAACTTGTCTGATGAATCAAGGGCTTCTTCCATCTGTGACTACATTTTTCATATCCAAATTTATACATGTATGTAATTCCCAATTATTCAAAAAATATTCTGCTCAGACTTTTATTTGCACACAGCCCCGAGATTCTCATTATAAGTGGAGGTCCAATTTGTCATTGTTACACCCTTCAGCAACACTTCCATCAAACAATAATTCTTTCGTAAGTGCACAAACCAGGAAGACAGATGCAGGGTCATTTACTGTAAGAAAGTAACCAGCATTGGCAACAAGGGGTTATTGCTGATATTTTCCCAGTGTTACCATGTGTGAAGGCTGAAAGTTTATGTGTTTCCCACAGGGCGGATAGTGTCTGGATAAATCAATATAGAATAGTAGTCAAACGTAATTGGCATTTCAATGTACTATACAACAGAATCCCTTCAAGACAGAAAACAGTTATCATCCTTGTAATAGCTGAACATAAACTTTAGGAAGTCTTTATTAACAGTCATTGTTAATTCCTAAAATGTGGCATGGGTCTCTTAAATTTCCTGTTTAACTGAAGTTTTTGTTGTTGTTTTTAAGGAACTAGAAAACATATTTAATTTTCTAAGAGCAATAGGTAATAGAAATTTTGTTTTAGCTTGTGTCTCTCCAAGGGTTGGAAAGTAATTTCTTTTACAAGTTGGATACTTTTATGCAATTTACCTTCTGATAATTACAGTTTAAGCTGGAGAGGGAAACTAATAGATTTGACTTGTGCTTAGTAAAGAATATATGGATTTTTCATTGCATTAAGTTGCAAAGACATTGATATGGCTATTGTTCTTGGCTGCCCATCTTGCTTTCCAGGCCTGACTGGGAGGAATGCAAATCACCTGCAAATGTGGCACAGCAAGCAGGATGTAGAACCAATGTGTGTCTTGGGGTTGTCTCCCACTGGAAAGTGAGTGGTGTGTTTTTGTTGAGTGTGGGACAGTTGAATTATATTAGATTAAAGCCCTTTTTTGAATTATATGTGGCAAGAAATATACGTGTTTATCGCTGCATGTTAGAAGGAGACTGTCAGCATTTTTCTGTCGTTGTTCCACAATGTTTCCCCTACATTCATACTTCTAATTTCCAATATTACACCCCACTAGTGGTCAAGGGATCAGCACATGAGCCAGGCCTAGCCTGTGAGAGAATCCCATCCTTTTGGCTAGAGTAATAGGGACCCAAAATAAAGCAAATGGCATAATTCATTGAATTTTTAACTGCAGCTGGTAGGAAAGACACCTTATCCTAGAGTTATCAGCCATGAAAACGTGAATCAGTAATTGCTGGTGGCATTCTTCCTGCCCCACCAAGACACCTGTATGTAGTAGGAGAGAATGAGAACAACACGGAGAAGCAGAGCCAAGGTCTGGAGAGAAGGCTTATGACTTTATTGGTGTTTCCGTATCCAGTTGTGCTTGAAGCCAGATTTACCCCTGGACTTACCAGGTACATGAGCCAATAAATCACCTTTGTACTTAAGATGGTTTGAGAGAGCTTTTGCTGTTGCACTAGAAAAAGGCCCAACTTAATACATACTGACTTTGGGTAGTACCATTATTCTCCATAGTTTTAGGTTTAATTCTTTAACAGCATGCTTCCTCTAAACATCAGTAAGTTGATTTTTTAATTATTTTTACTGTTTTAATTCATTTTCTGTGTTCTCATTTCTTTATCATTTTGTTGATTATAACTTCATTACATTAAAAAAAAGATAACACACTGAAAATGTTGAAAGATTAAAATATAACCAAGCTATACTCCAAAGTTTCAACAAAAGGGAACAAGTCAAGAATAAATGAATTTTTTAAAAAATCATATACTCCAAATTGAAACTAACACACCATATTCCACAGCAAAATTGTGCAAGAGGTTGAGGAGAAACACCCTAGAACAAAGGTGAAATGGTCTGCTGACCAAGTGGCTTGGAAATAAGACATTCAAAGAAAAAAGTCTTGGGGCTTCCCTGGCGGCGCATTGGTTGGGAGTCCGCCTGCCGATGCAGGGGACACGGGTTCGTGCCCCGGTCCGGGAAGATCCCACATGCCGCGGAGCGTCTGGGCCCGTGAGCCATGGCCGCTGAGCCTGCGCGTCCGGAGCCTGTGCTCTGCAATGGGAGAGGCCACAACAGTGAGAGGCCCGCGTACCGCAAAAAAAAAAAAAAGAAAAAAGTCTCCACACTATATTCTACCACCATCTCCCCAAATATAATTAGCTGCACTAGGGAGCTTAGTTTCTTTAACTTCTACAGACCCCATATTTTACATAACTCCCCAGGTGATTCTGATGCACACCAAATTATAAACTCATTGCGTGAATTACATACGTTAACTCATTTAATGTTCCTAACGGTTCTATAAGGTGGGATCTGTTAGTAACTACATTTTATAAATGAGAAAACTGAGGCACAGAAAGGCTAATTTGCTCCAGATCACACAGCTAATAAGTGATTGAGCCAGGTTTGAAACCCAGGCTGGAGGGTTCCAAAGCCAGTATCTAACCACTATCCTACACTGTTTTCAAATAATAACCACAATGCAAAGGCACAGCAGTGATGGTGACAATTGCAGGCAGGCCTGTAGAAGAATATGTCTGAGTTCATTGGGGGTCTTCTGCTACTCTGCCTCCCAGGAGCTCTTCCACCCCAAACAACACTGATTTCTCTCATTTCTGAATTTATATTCAACTTAAAATCAGTATTGCACAATTTGGCATTTAATTATGCCCCTTTCATTCTGTTAGTTTGGCCTTCTCAACTGGATGAGAAATTGAGAACTCAGGTCCACTTTTACTTCTCCCCTTGCTTTGTAGCACCTGGTGCAGGGCATCAGAAAGTTATTTGTCGACCAGATTTGTAAGCGCTAAATTGACTTTAGAAACCTGTGACGTGTGAATTTTAGATTCATTTAGGACTGATTTCATGAGATTGACATTACATTTAATCAGTTCCTACCCATTTGCAGTTTTAGATATTTAACCAGAGATTTCCTTCCTTCAGTCACACCAGATATTCTTTTGTTGATCCGCACTGCTCAAAGCCCCCATTTATTTTGCTGATCATATTGGTATGGGAATGTTCCCTTCCTGCAGCTGAGAGTGGTTCTTGAAAGATTTTCCTTTGGAGAAAGTTTCCAGCAAGCTCTTTCTTCTTTGACTTTTTTTTTCTTTTTTCCTTTAACATCTTTATTGGAGTATAATTGCTTTACAGTGTTGTGTTAGTTTCTGCTGTATAACAAAGTGAATCGGCTATATGCATATGTATAGCCCCATAATGTCCCCTCCCACTTGTGTCCCCCTCCCACCCTCCTTATCCCACCCCTCTAGGTGGTCACAGCACTGAGCTGATCTCCCTGTGCTATGCAGCTGCTTCCCACTAGCTATTTTACATTTGGTAGTATATATATGTCAGTGTTACTCTCTCACTTCATCCGAGCTTACCCTTCCCCCTCCCTGTTTCCTCAAGTCCATTCTCTACGTGTGTCTTTATTCCCGTCCTGCCCCTAGGTTCACCAGAACCATTTTTTTTCTTTTTAGATTCCATATATATGTGTTAGCATACGGTATTTGTTTTTCTCTTTCTGACTTACTTCACTCTGTATGACAGACACTAGGTCCATCCACCTGACTACAAATAACTCAATTTCGTTTCTTTTTATGGCTGAGTAATATTCCATTGTATATATGTGCCACATCTTCTTTATCCATTCATCTGTCAATGGACACTTAGGTTGCTTTCGTGTCCTGGCTATTGTAAATGGTGCTGCAATGAACACTGTGGTACATGACTGTTTGAATTATGGTTTTCTCAGGGTATATGCCCAGTAGTGGGGTTGCTGGGTCATATGGTAGTTCTGTTTTTAGTTTGTTAAGGAGCCTCCATACTGTTCTCCATAGTGGCTGTATCAATTTACATTCCCACCAACAGTGCAAGAGGGTTCCCTTTTCTCCACACCCTCTCCAGCATTTATTGTTTGTAGATTTTTTGATGATGGCCATTCTGACCGGTGTGAGGTGATACCTCATTGTAGTTTTGATTTGCATTTCTCTAATGACTAGTGATGTTGAGCATCTTTTCATGTGTTTGTTGGCAATCTGTATATCTTCTTTGGAGAAATGTCTATTTAGGTCTTCGGCCTGTTTTGGATTGGGTTGTTTGTTTTTTTGATATTGAGGTGCATGAGCTGTGTATATTTTGGAGATTAATCTTTGTCAGTTGTTTCGTTTGTAAATATTTTCTCCCATTCTGAGGGTTGTCTTTTCATCTTGTTTATGTTTTCCTTTGCTGTGCAAAAGCTTTGAAGTTTCATTAGGTCCCATTTGTTTATTTTTGTTTTTATTTCCATTTCTCTAGGAGGTAGGTCATAAAGGATTTTGCTGTGATTTATGTCATAGAGTGTTCTGCCTATTTTTCCTCTAGGAGTTTAATAGTGTCTGCCCTTACATTTAGGTCTTTAATCCATTTTGAGTTTATTTTTGTGTATGGGGTTAGGGAGTGTTCTAATTTCATTCTTTTACATGGAACTGTCCAGTTTTCCCAGCACCACTTATTGAAGAGGCAGTCTTTCATCCATTGCATACTTTTGCCTCCTTTATCAAAGATAAGGTGACCATATATGCGTGGGTTTATCTCTGGGCTTTCTATCCTGTTCCATTGATCTGTATTTCTGTTTTTGTGCCAGTACTATACTGTCTTGATTACTGTAGCATTGTAGTATATTCTGAAGTCCAGGAGCCTGATTCCTCCAGCTCCGTTTTTCTTTCTCAAGATTGCTTTGGCCATTCGGGATCTTTTGTGTTTCCATACAAATTGTGAAATTTTTTGTTCTAGTTCTGTGAAAAATGCCATTCGTAGTTTGATATGGATTGTACTGAATTGGTAGATTGCTTTGGGTAGTATAGTCATTTTCACAATGTTGATTCTTCCAACCAAAGAACATGGTATATCTCTCCATCTGTTTGTATCATCTTTAATTTCTTTCATGAGTGTCTTATGGTTTTCTGTATACAGGTCTTTTGTTTCCTTAGGTAGGTTTGTTCCTAGGTATTTTATTCCTTTTGTTGCAATGGTAAATGGGAGTGTTTCCTTAATTTCTCTTTCAGATTTATCATCATTAGTGTATAGGAATGCAAGGGATTTCTATGCATTAATTTTGTATCCTGCTACTCTACCAAATTCACTGATTTGCTCTAGTAGTTTTCTGGTAGCATCTTTAGGATTCTCTGTGTACAGTATCATGTCATCTGCAAACAGTGACAGTTTTACTTCTTCTTTTCCAATTTGGATTCCTTTTATTTCTTTTTCTTCTCTGATTGCTGTCGCTGAAACTTCCAAAACTATGTTGAATAACAGTGGTGAGAGTGGGCAACCTTGTCTTGTTCCTGATCTTAGAGGAAATGGTTTCAGTTTTTCACCATTGAGAATGATGTTGGCTGTGTGTTTGTCATATATGGCCTCTATTATGTTGAGGTAGGTTCCCTCTATGCCTACTTTCTGGAGGATTTTCATCATAAATGGGTGTTGAATTTTGTCAAAAGCTTTTTCTTCATCTATTGAGATGATTGTATGGTTTTTATCCTTCATTTGTTAATATGGTATATCACTTTGATTGATTTTTGTATATTGAAGAATCCTTGCTTTCCTGGGATAAACCCCACTTGATCATGGTGTATGATCATTTTAATGTGCTGTTGGAGTCTGTTTGCTAGTATTTTGTTGAGGATTTTTGCATCTATGTTCATCAGAGATATTGGCCTGTAGTTTTCTTTTTTTGTGACATCTTTGTCTGGTTTTGGTATCAGGGTGATGGTGGCCTCGTAGAATGAGTTTGGGAGTGTTCCTCCCTCTGCTATATTTTGGAAGAGTTTGAGAAGAATAGGTGTTAGCTCTTCTCTAAATGTTTGATAGAATTCGCCTGTGAAGCCATCTGGTCCTGGGCTTTTGTTTGTTGGAAGATTTTAAATCACAGTTTCAATTTCAGTGCTTGTGATTGGTCTGTTCATATTTTCTATTTCTTCCTGGTTCAGTCTCAGAAGGTTGTGCTTTTCTAAGAGTTTGTCCATGTCTTCCAGGTTGTCCATTTTATTGGCGTAGAGTTGCTTGTAGTAATCTCTCAGGATCCTTTGTATTTCTGCAGTGCCAGTTGTTGCTTCTCCTTTTTCATTTCTGATTCTATTGATTTGAGTCTTCTCCCTTTTGTTCTTGATGAGTCTGGCTAATGGTTTATCAATTTTGTTTATCTTCTCAAATAACCAGCTTTTAGTTTTATTGATCTTTGCTATTGTTTACTTCATTTCTTTTTCATTTATTTCTGATCTGATCTTTATGATTTCTTTCCTTCTGCTAACTTTGGGGTTTTTTTGTTCTTCTTTCTCTAATTGCTTTAGTTGTAAGGTTAGGTTGTTTATTTGAGAGTTTCTTGTTTCTTGAGGTAGGATTGTATTGTTATCAACTTCCCTCTCAGAACTGCTTTTGCTGCATCCCATAGGTTTTGAGTCGTCGTGTTTTCATTGTCATTTGTTTCTAGGTATTTTTTTATTTCCTCTTTGATTTCTTCAGTGATCTCTTGGCTGTTTAGCCTCCATGTGTTTGTATTTTTTACAGATCTCTTACTGTAACTGATATCTAGTCTCATAGCATTGTGGTCAGAAAAGATACTTGATACTATTTCAATTTTCTTAAATTTACCAAGGCTTGATTTGTGACCCAAGATATGATCTGTCCTGGAGAATGTTCCATGTGCACCTGAGAAGAAAGTGTATTCTGTTGTTTTTGGATGGAATGTCCTATAAATATCAATTAAGTCCATCTTGTTTAATGTGTCATTTAAAGCTTGTGTTTCCTTATTTATTTTCATTTTGGATGATCTGTCCATCAGTGAAAGTGGGGTGTTAAAGTCCCCTACTATGATTGTGTTACTGTTGATTTCCCCTTTTATGACTGTTAGCGTTTGCCTTATGTATTGAGGCGCTCCTATGTTGGGTGTAAAAATATTTACAATTGTTATATCTTCTTCTTGGATTGATCCCTTGATCATTATGTAGTGTCCTTCTTTGCCTCTTGTAATAGTCTTTGTTTAAAGTCTATTTTGTCTGATATGAGGATTGCTACTCCAGCTTTCTTTTGATTTCCATTTGCATGGAATATCTTTTTCCATCCCCTCACTTTCAGTCTATATGTGTCCATAGGTCTGAAGTGGGTCTCTTGTAGACAGCATATGTATGGGTCTTGTTTTTGTATCCATTCAGCCAGTCTATGTCTTTTGGTTGGAGCATTTAATCCATTTACATTTAAGGTAATTATTGATATGTTCCTATCACCATTTTCTTAATTGTTTTGGGTTTGTTTTTGTAGGTCTTTTCCTTCTCTTGTGTTTCCTGCCTAGAGAAGTTTCTTTAGCATTTGCTGTAAAGCTGGTTTGGTGGTGCTGAATTCTCTTAACTTTTGCTTATCTGTAAAGGTTATAATTTCTCCATCGAATCTGAATGAGATCCTTGCTGGGTAGAGTAATCTTGGTTGTAGGTTTTTCCCTTTCATCACTTGAAGTATGTCCTGCCACTCTCTTCTGGCTTGCAGAGTTTCTGCTGAGAAATCAGCTGTTAATCTTATGGGGATTCCCTTGTATGTTATTTGTTGCTTTTCCCTTGCTGCTTTTAATATTTTTCTTTGTATTTAATTTTTGATCATTGCATTAGTATGTGTCTCAGTGTGTTTCTCTTTGGGTTTATCCTGTATGGTACTCTCTGTGCTTCCTGGACTTGACAGACTATTTCCTTTCCCATGTTAGGGAAGTTTTCGACTATAATCTCTTCAAATATTTTCTCAGACCCTTTCTTTTTCTCTTCTTCTGAGACCCCTATAATTCAAATGTTGGTGCATTTAATGTTGTCCCAGAGGTCTCTGAGACTGTCCTCAATTCTTTTCATTATTTTTTTTTTTATTCTGCTCCTTGGCAGTTATTTCCACCATTTAATCTTCCAGCTCACTTATCCGTTTTTCTGCCTCAGTCATTATGCTATTCATTCCTTCTACAGTATTTTTAATTTCAGTAATTGTGTTTTTCATCACTGTTTGTTTGCCCTTTAGTTGTTCTAGATCCTTGTTAAATGTTTCTTGTATTTTCACCATTCTGCTTCCGAGATTTTGGATCATCTTTACTGTCATTACTCTGAATTCTTTTGCAGGTAGTTTGCCTATTTCGTCTTCATTTATTTGGTCTTGTAGGTTTTTACCTTGCCCCTTCATCTGTAACATATTTTTTTGTTGTTTCTTTTTTTTTTCCTCTCTCTTTTTGATGGGTGGTACTGTATTCCTGTCTTACTGGTCGTTTGGCCTGAGACGTCCAGCACTGGAGTTTTCAGGCAGTTGGATAGAGCCGGGTCTTGGTGCTGAGATAAGGACCTCCGGGAGGCCTTGCTCTGATTAATATTCCCTGGGGTCTGAGGTTCTCTGTTAGTCCAGTGGTTTGGACTCGGAGCTCCCACCTCAGGAGCTTGGGCCTGACCTCTGGCCTGGGAACCAAGATCTCGCAAGCCTCGTGGCATGGTTAAAAAAAAGAAAAGAAAGAAAGAAAGAAAGAAAAAAGGAGCAGCACAATATCAAAGAATAAAAAACAAAATAAAATTAGAAAGATAAAAAATATATTAGGAAAAATAAAACTGTAATGGAAACAACTACAACAAGGTAAAATAAAACCACAACAGAAAAAAGGAAAAAAAAGAAAAGGGAGGTACAAGCCAAAAAAAGGAGAGAGCAATAACAAAGTATAAAGAATAAAATAAAATTAGAAAAATAAAAGATTTATTAGGAAAAATAAAAATTTAAAAGTATCAACAACAATGAATCAACAAGGTAAAACAGAACCCCAATCTAAAAGAGGGAAAAAAAAGCCTTGGCTATGGGGGCGGAGTTTAGGCGGGGTGGGGTGGGGTGGGGTGTGGAACTTAGGCAGGGGCGGGGTTTAGGGTGGGGCAGGACCTAGGAGGGTGCGGGGAGACCTTAAAGCATCGGGCAGGGGCTCTGCTTAGGACCTGTGCAGGTGGGGAGAGGCAGCACGTGGAAGGGAGGGCCTCTGGAGTGTGGGGTTCCCGAGTTTGGAGGTAGGGCCCTGAGTGAGGGTGTGTGGGTGGGGTTTAGGCCCAGCTCGTTGGAGGGGGTCTCAGAGGGGGTCTCCGAGTGTAGAGGTAGGGCCCTGGGTGGGGGTGTAGGGGCGGGACTGGGGTTCTGAGAGGCAGGGGGGAGCCTCCAAGGGCAGAGGATTAGGCCCGAGCCCAACAGGCTCCCTGGTGCCTAAGTGGACAGAGAAGGCACTGGCCAGGTTCCCTTCCGTTCCTTCGTCCCCCTCCCCCACCGTCTCTCCGGTCACCGCTGGACCCCGAACCGCGGGTGGGTCCCGCTGGCTGTAGGAGCTCCCCTCCCCCAGCCGCTCCTCAGGGGTGCCTGTCCTGGAGGTCCGGCCTTTACTTTTACTTCCTCTTCCCTCCCTCCCACTCCCTCAGGACCTGCGTGGCTGGAGGGGGCCTCGGGGGGCAGAGGATGAGGCCCGGGATCTCAGCAGGTTCCTGGGGGGCCCAAGTGGTTAGAGGAAACCTGGTCACACTCCCTTTTGATCCTCTGCCCTCCCAGTGGTCCCCTAGTTCACCCCTTCCAGGGTGGGATCCCTTCCCCTCCCCCAGCTGCCCCTCGGGGGAGCCAGTCCCGTCCCGCCTCCACTTCTCCCCCTTCACTCCCCCAATGCCCCACGTCCTACCTGGTCGCTGCGGGTTCCTCCCGTTGCCTGAGGTGTCCGTGGTACCCCACCGGTGCCTGGTAGGTGCCCTAGTTGTGAGGAGACGTGAATTCTGCATCCCCCTAGTACGCCATCTCACTCCGCCCTACTCTTTGACTTTTGTTTGCTTCCTAGAAATGCCCATGCTGGGGCAAAATTACTTTATCCAGATGCCAGTGATTGAAATGACATTCTAATTATCTGTTGATGGTAAATCATAAAACTTTTTTGGAACCCCTTGTCTAGCCTGTGCACCTTCAGAGGAAAAAGTGTTTTACGTGGTATCACTAAAATAAGCTTGGTATTTGGAGATGCTGTAGGCTTGATTGTGTTGAATTATACATTGAATCATTACTAACTTCTGAGAGGTTTTCAGGGATTGTTCTATTCAGCTTTGCTGACTACACTGCCCATAGCAACTCTGGCAGTGATTCCCCTACTGGCACGAAGGGGCTGCCCTGCTGCAGAAATTCATGACGGCTGCATTTGTCTGCAGAGTTTGGAAAGATCTAAGGTATTTGGAGACTAGAAATGTGTTTTTCCCTTGTCTTAACTGGCAGTATGAGCCTCTGGCATTTCAAAGTGCAAGTCATTAGTGTCCACCGGGGTGATGTTAATCTGTCTGTGTTTCAGCCCCAGGACATTTTCCAGTTGCTTCTGCCACAACGATCTCTGCTATCTCAGTGCCTCTGATGCCCCTTGTGAATTCAGGAAGCTCTACAGTGCCAGCTGGACTTCACAAAAGCCAGTTGCTACCCAATCCTCTTTCTCTTCCATCTTTCTGCCATCTTCAAAGAAATCTCAAAGCTTATTTAAAAGGTGTAGCTTCTGCCTGGCATTTTCAAATTTGAACTGAGAGAAACCTGTTCTTGTTTGGTTTTTTTTTTTTTTTAATTCTCAATAGGAAGGAGACTTTCCATTATTTTGAATTTAGGGCTTGAGTCATACTTAAGCTGACTTTGATCACATTCAGGAGAAATAGAAGACTAGCAGACGGAGAGGAGGGAGACATAAGAATTGCCAGAGAGCAAACAAAAACAAGGCCTTTGAATGGTTGGAAGGGACTCAGGAAAGCCAGAGGGCCCTGGTGATGTTCAAAATGGGTGTGTGGAGTTGAAATTGTCAGGACATCCTGTCCTCCTCCATCTTCCCAGAAAGCCTAAGCTGAACCCCTGCTGTCTGAGCTATGGTTTGGGGGAGGACCCAAAAAGGGGAGGGTGTGCTCCTTTCATCAGATTGTTCCAGACTTCCCAGTGGGTTAATATGACATGGAGCCAAACCACACCAAGGAGCTAGTTGACGGTTGTTAAGAGCCTTGGCGTTTTATTTAATCATCAGGAAAACCAAGGCTGTAGGTGCTGATAAAATGCCAGATTATTCAGAAACAAGTGTCTGGGATTGGACCAAGTGTTGTCTCATTAGCATGCAGTGTCCATGCTGGAGTCTGGAGAGAAAAGCCACAGAGGCTGCAGGAGGGGTCGATGGCAGGGAACCAGGAGAAAAACAAAATTACCTTTCCCCATGTTGTGTGGTGAAATATCATACTGTAGAATGCCCCCATCTCCAATATAGGGTACTCTCCAGTAATGTGCTTTGGCCTAGGCCTTGTTCTAGAATATGCGAGGCAATTATTCTACCAGCCTCCTGAATCTGCTCATAAACTTGGCTTTCTTTCCTCTTACAATTCACTGTGTGTAAGGCCAACCCTCCCACTTTCTTCAGATCTCACCTCCTCTGGCCTACTCAAGGACTTCACTCCTGATATTTTCACTTCTTTTTCCTGCATCATTAGTTTCCCCTCTCTACTAAATCATTCTCGTCAGCATGCATTCTAATATGTTTTCCATCTTAAACTCTCAGGACTCTAGTTCTCCTTCCAGCTATTCTCTCTTTTTTTCCCCTTACAGTAAAATCCCTGAAAAGAGTTGCCTATACTGTTTTTTTTTTTTTCCTCCATCAGTTTCCATTCATTCTGGAACTTATTCACATCAGGCTTTTGTCTCCACTATTCCACTTACCAATATGTTTGTGTAGCTAAATCCAGGGGTGAATAGTCCTCCTAAGTCTATTTTACTGGACTTCCTCCTTTTCCAGCCTCTAAATGTTGCAGTGCCCTGGGCCTCAGATTCCTTCTCTCTACCTTGGCAATCTCCTCTTCTCGTGGCCCCATATACCATCTTTAGGATGATGACATCCAAATTCCTATCTCACTTCTCCTCTGAGGTCCAGTCTCCAATTCCTACTTGGGTGTTTAATAGGTATTGCAAACCTCCCATGCCCAAAGCAGAACTCTTCATTCCCTGCTCTCTCTGACCCAAACTGCTTCTCTCTCCCACAGTCTTCCCTGTTTCATGGCTACTCCATTCTCCTAATTCCTCAGTGCAAAACCCTAAAAATCATATTTTTCCTCCCCTCTCTCTCATGTGATGCACCCAGTCTATCAGCAAGTTCTGTCAACTCTACCATCAAGTCATACTGCACTTCAAAACACTTCTTGCCATTTGCATCATCATCTCCCACCATTATCAGCTCTCACCTGGACTCCTAAAGTAGCCTCCTAATCACTCAACCACAGTCTGTTTTCTACACAGCAACCGAAGAAATATTTTCAAAACATAATCGAAAAATTTTATTCCCCTAATCAAAACTCTTTATGGCTTTCCCATCACACGGAGGACAAAATTCCAAAGTCCTTATTGTGGTTGCACGAGTTCCTACCTGACGTGGCCCCTGCTCGTTTCTGCAGCCTCACCAACTTGTTGGTGCCTCTTTCCACCCACACTAGCCTGCCTGTGGTGTCTCCAACACGTGAAGTTTGTCTCTCAGGTGTCATAGTCCCAGGTTTCATTTATAGTAACAGTATACCATTTATGGAGCTCCTACTGCAGGCAAGCCAATACATAAGGCATTTTTACCTATATAATTTTTAATTCTAACCATGACTCCTCAACACAGATATTATTGTTATCTCCTCTTTACAGATGAAGAAACTGAGACTCTGAGAGGTTAGGTAATTTGCCCAAAGTAGCAGAGCCAGACAGTGGTAGAACTGGGATTCACATCCAGGCGTGTCTGGTTTTAAAGTCTAAACTCTTCCCACTGCACTCTGTTACTTCTTTGTGATCAGGATATACCAGTGCAGACTTAATGCCCTCAGTAAAATGTTACTTTTTTGGTGGGGGTGTGGTGTGTGTGTGTGTGCATGTGTGCGTGCACTCATCTCCTGGTGCTCATTATAAAGTTGACAATGCTTTTAAAAGAGGTTACTGAGGAAATTGATCTTGTTTGTAAACTCCTTAGATTTCCAGAAGTGTGTGTGTGTGTGTGTGTGTGTGTGTGTGTGTGTGTGTGTGTGAGGGATATAGCATCATCCCACCTGAGTGATGGAGCCTGTAGGGCTGGGGAACAAGCCCCAGGGTATCAGCTGCAGTGAAGGCTCTCTTTTGTCTCCAAATGCTAATAGTTCTGGATTCAAAATCTTTTCTCTTTGACTGGACCCAGAGATAAAACAAAAAACTTACAGCATATAATTTGGCATTTTACTGGTACGGTAGGCTCACAAAAATTTTGTTCTTCCTGACAAGGCTCAGATAATTCTATCAAAATAAATCTCTGAAGGAAAAAAGCTTTCTTTTAGAGTCTATGAGAAGCCTTTTCAAGAACAAAAATAACACTTAAAACCAATATTCTATGTATCTTCTTTTTCTTCTCTTTTTCAGAAGAAATTCTGATAATAGAAAATAAAAATGTCAGGGGGGAAATGTCAAAATTTGGCAACTGTAGAGAGTAAAAATTTCCTCCAACACTGTACTTTGAATTTTAAAGAGTTTGGGGCACAGGTTGGGCAGGAGTCAGATTTTCACAGCTACATGTATCCTTCGCCAGTGCCCACATCCATGAGTTTTGTACTTGGTCATCAGACCTTGACTGAGAACATGACTGTGTTAGGGCTCTCCAAAGAAGAACCAATAGGATATATAGAGATATATATTAAAGGAGGTAATATTATAGGAATTGGCTCACAGGATTATGGAAGGCAAGAATTCCCCAAATCTGCCATCCACAAGCTGGAGAACTGGGAAAACTAGTGGTATAATTCAGTCTAACTCTGAAGGCTTGAGAACCAGGAGTGCTGATGTCCAAGGACAGGAGAAGGTGGACGTCCCAGCTCAGGTAGAGAGCAAATTTGCCCTTCCTCCACTTTTTTGTTCTATTCAGGCCCTCAGTGGATTGGATCATTCCCACCTACATTGATGAGGTCAATTTCTTTACTGAGTCTACCCATTCAAATGCTAATCTCATCCAGAAATATTCACAGACACACCCAGAAATTATGTCTAACCAACTCTCTGGGCATCCCTTTAGCCCAGTCAAGTTGACACATAAAATTAACCATCACCATAACCATTTCAAGAGCCAAGTCGTTTAACATCTAGTCTAATGGTCTCTCTTAAGTTTGCTCTCTCAGGCCTTGTGGACACTTCTCTGACCAAAATGTGCTTGATGAGAGATGGCCAGTTCCTTGCAGGTGGATTTCACAGAAAAGCTGAGTAGTCAAACTGAATTTTCTGTGCATTTCAGTAAAGTCACATTTACCATATGTTCAACATTGTGCTAGGTAGTATGAAGGCTACAGTGGGGAGGAAGAAGAGAGCAAAAACTCATTTACTCATTTCTATGCCAAATAATTTATAATGCATATATAATTTCATGATATATAGGTTAAACATTTTTCTTCATGATTAGAGAAGAAAGGAGGCTTTAAAAGGTTAAGTACCTCAACTGAAGCTAGGGAATGGAGGAGTTAAAACTGAAATTAAGAATTGTCTGATACTAAAAAAAAAAAAAATTGTCTGATACTAAAACATATGCACTTTCCACTGCACTGTTTTGGCACAGGCATGGAACTAAAGTTGAGGTTCCCTTCCAAAAGTGCTATGATCCCAGATGCAATGCCAGCTTTTCCAAATAACAAATTCTGAAAGAATTTGGAGAAGAGGAAGAATGAAGTAATTGGATTATCAAAGAAGGTTACATGGAGGAGGCAGGGTAGGAGCTGAACATTGAAATCTGGGTAGAGTTTTTATGAGAAAGAAGGAAAGTCATAGAGGGGAATTACAGTCTGGGAGCCATAATGAGTCAAGAAATAGAGGGGATTGATAGTAGCATGTGAGGGGTGAAAAGGCAATTGCTCTCTGCTGCTGAGAGTGTGTGCTGAAAGCACGAGATAGGGATATACAGGTATTATGATCAGATTGGAGAGTACTTTCAAAGCCAGGTAGAGTTATAAGTAGAGAGATATGGGGAAGAGTGGATAGCCCATATGCCTTCCAGAGGGAGATATTTTATCATCAACGGAAACATGGTAGAACTCTCAGTGTATGTGAATCCTCTACCTACATTGGAAAATGTAAACCATAATTTTGTTATGCAACATAGTAAAAAATAAAGTTACTCTTCAGATAGAAGATAAAATACATACAACTATGACCATTTTGACATAGTGCACACAAGGACCTTCAATTCACCGTCAACAGTGTCTCAGAAATAAGAAACAGCCGTGTCTGCTTAGGGGAACAGTGGTTGTCAGCACCATGGGCAGCGATGCACGCTGCAACTCCAGGCAGAGGAATTTAGACTCGGTGAAGTAGATCTGTCAGTACCAAACCAGTGGAATGGAATCCTTCAGGAATTTCAAAGATGAATCTTTCTACCAAGCTTCCCTTTCTTTGGACTTCCACCAGGGGGAGGAGAGCCCCACATGCGCTCTCTTTAGAGACTTGATGTGCAGATGTGTACAGATGTACAGAAAACTCAAAGCTTTCAGAAAATTAAAACTAATTGTTTTTACAAAGATTAAGGACCCTGGAAGAAGAAAATGAGTAGTGGCACTTTTACCCTTCTGAACTCAACTTTCCTTTATTACCAAGACATGGAACTCTGTTGTCTATAATAGCATCCTAAGACCAGCCAATCCTCCCTAGTCTGAGGCCCCCAGCTTGCCTCCTGCTGAGGCCCAGGACAGAAAAGGACAAGAAAGCTGCAGAAGCTGGGTGGTCTAATTCTAAGAGTATAATCTGAGGGTTTTTTTTGTTTGTTTCTGGTTTCTTAATTCTCATCTGCAAACTTCTCAATCAGGCTTAGCTTGAGGTTTGACATCTGAGGGCTGGAGCCAGCGTAGTATTCTTTGATTAAGAGAGAAAAAAAAGGAAGGAAAGATAAGTGTAAAAGGATTTAGAACCTATTAAAAGCATCTGAAGCACATCTTTTTTTTTTTTAAGGGACAATTCTGTCACTAAGGGGCATTATCAGGTTTGTTCTTGCTTAGAGATGTTAACATGACTCTGATGGGACTTCTTCCTGATAACAAATCTTCAATGCATAAAGCATTCTTATTGTTCTAAGTCGTCAGCCTGCCATTCATGGGGTCTTTTTCCAGTCTTTCACTCCAGGCTGACCTCGTACTAATGACCATCACCCATTGGAAAGTTCTACTTCTCTTGTCTAGTGTTTTGCCCAATTCAGACCTTAAGGGCCTCCACACCATAGTTCTTACTGTTCACTCTGCCTGCCATGCCCTAAACACTCCTCACCTTTGTCTATTCCTGAAGATTTTGCCTATTGTTTAAGCCCTGAATATTCAGAGGCTTTTCCTAATCTCCCAACTAAATAAGGAGCCTTAAGGCCCCATGGTATCTACAGTGCATAGCTTTGCATATTGGTAGTTTGTGCCTTTGGATTATCTCTCTTCCACTAGATTGTAAATTCCTTGAGAGCAATCATTGTGACTTACGTTGTATGTACCACAAGCAATCCATAAGTATTGGTTGAATTTAATTATTTGGAAGAATGCTATCTGGCTACATTTGTGTACCAGTCCTTCAATTAGACCTTCAAAATAGACTATGAAGGCTGAGAATCTCTTAGAAGTGAAGGAAAAGCAGACAGGACTTAAGTGGATTGCCACCAGTCACCTCCTCCTCTTGCCTCTCTTGAATTCCTTTGTAGCAAAGAGAATGCAGTGTTGGCTTCCTCATTTAATCATTACTGTGGTTTTTGAGGCTCTTAAAAATTAACTTTAATGCTTTTTTAAAATGCCACTTGACAACAGTATACAGGGATTTTACATAACTGCTGTATACCGGAGGTGTCTTCAATAGAACGTAGTGATCAAAATCCAGATCATAATTATATCCAGTCAGTGTTTCCATTATAAGCTCCTCTCCAGAAGGGTTTGCTACCCATTTGTTTAATTTGTATCAGGCTTCACCCTGACATGCAAGTTTCTCAGTCCCACTATAATGTAGGGAATCTTTTTCTGCCTCAAAACATACATTTTAATCAGTACAGCACTTCTGTATGTGGAATACTGGGTTTCTCTGCTGGGCAAGCAGACTCAATTACCCACACTGGACATTCATATCAGCACTGGATATTCATATCATATCTGGGGCAACTCTGATGGTCAAGGCTGCGGCACTGCTCAGGGTCCCCTGCGAGCTATCCTGTGTATTGGGTGTCAACCCTGAACACAAATGATACAAGGGCTCTTGGGAACATGAGTCACTTGTGAGTATTTATCACCCTGAATCCTCACGTTAAAATGCTAAAGACAAGGGAGAACTCAAGGCATTGCTCATCCAGATGCCTGGGCTCCTGTTATCTGCTGATCTGGACTAGCAATGGATCCTCAGGAAAACTGGAGGCTCTCTGATCCCCCTCTCCAGGAATCAGTCTTGTTTTCTTTCCTCTGGGTTTGCCTCAGCCTTGGAGACCCAAGTTTGTTGCCCCTTCACTCCTCCTAATTCTGAGAACTTTGTACCTGTCAGGGTCAGGGGTTAAGGGGGGAAGTGCTTGCCCCTCACCGTTCTATTCTGGGTGGAGGACATTCATGCTCTTCTCTTTTTCCTCAAGTCCTATTCCTCCTGATATTCTATTTGTTTTCAGACATCTCTAGTGGATTTTTACCTTCCTTATCTTTACATTGAATTTTCCTGGGGCACTTCTGTGATATTAAAGTGTAGAGAGAGGCAGGGACTGGAAGAATAGAGGGAAGGTAAAATTGAAGTTGGTTCTTTTGATTCTCACAAGTTTGTTGTGGGAATACCTCCTAGAAAAACTTTCTATTTAGAAATTTCCTGCTTTGGGAATTCTACCAAAAGACTTGCTCTGTAGCTCAGGCCAATTACTTATTTGATCTGTTGCCTTAGGTGTCTGGGGTGGGGATTCATTATTCAATGCACTCAGCAAACACTTATTGAGCAAGCAGGAGAAATACAAGCCCTTTCCTTATGCTGCTCACAAGCTAGCTGAAGTAATAAACAGTTAAACAAGCATGGACAATATGAAAAAAGGAAATATAGGTCCAGAGGGAAATATACAGGAGCTCTGGACTGCAGAAGGTTTAAAGGTGGTTTCCCAGAAGTATCACTTTAGCTAAGGCCTGAGCATGAGTAAAGATTACCTGGCAGGAGAAAGAGAAAGTGCATTTCAGACTGAGGTCCCAAGGCAGAGAGCGCCAGGTCTGCAATGAAGCACCTCATATGTTGGATACTCAGAGCAGATTCTTGTTAAGTACTCCCTCGCTATTCAACACAATTATTCAGTAATAATCATAGATGAAACAAAGGAATAATGAAAGTCATCACAAGAAAAAAATTTTTTGTGACTGTGTATGGGGACAGATGTTAACTAGAGTTACTGTGGTGACTGCTTAGCAATATATATGAATACGGAATCGTTGTACTCATGAAACTATGTTAATTAGTTTATAATTAACATTAGTTATAATGTTAATTATACCTCAATAAACACACACACACAAGAATAATGGCCAGTGAAAAACGCAGATAGTGAAAATCTTTTGCTGAATATCATGTGTATAATCGTGCCTGTAAAACTTTAAATAAAAAGATATTATTATACAAAAAAGAAAAAGGTAATAAAATGACACTTTAAATTTAATAAGTTTCTTTTTTGAAAAAGGGGAAAAAACTTATACCTACTTATTGGTCTGTAGCTGAACAAATACCAACATTATAGTTTCTGGTTTTGAAATATAGCTTCTGCATCTTTGTCATTGACTATATCAAAACTGCTTTTTTTGCACATTCCCATTCAGTAGTCAGTATAGCCAGATTTGTCAACATGTCTTCACTCATAGTTGATCAAAAACATTTTTATTGGGCTTCCCTGGTGGCGCAGTGGTTGAGAGTCCGCCTGCCAATGCAGGGGACACGGGTTAGTGCCCCAGTCCGGGAAGATCCCACATGCCGCGGAGCG
>NW_006787408.1:411367-423455 GCF_000442215.2 Lipotes vexillifer
AAAAAAAAAAAAAAAAAATTTATTTAATTGTAATTTTGATAAGTTTCTTTCACATGAGGCAACAAATATGCAAATAATTAGGAAAAGTTTGGTAGAGATTCATAAAAATTCCATTTCACAATAAATTCCAGAGACTGCAATATTCTTTTTTTTAATTTAATTTAATTTTTATACAGCAGGTTCTTACTAGTTATCTATTTTATACATATTAGTGTATATATGAGACTGCAGTATTCTCCTTTTCTTCGTTTCCTCAGGACTAACTCTAGAGACTTTTAGATATTTCCATCTGGAGCTTGTATTTGTGTTTAAAATTGTGTTTCTTTACAATCACTGTTTTGTATACTGTTATTGTTATTTTTAATCTACTGTTAAGTGATGTTTGTGCTTTGTGGACTTGGATGATCTCTCCTTCCACTAGAATATGCAGTAGAATACACATCCACAGGAATATGTAGTATCATAGGGCTGGAGACGTAAGAGCAAGAACCATACCAAACCGTTAGAAACTTACTCTTGAGATAAATGCACATAGCTGAATTCATTTGCATGGGACACAACTGTATAACTGAGTGTCCCAAATTAACGTTCACAAAGAATACAGTGTTTATTAAAAGTAATAAAAATGGCCTAATTTGAAGGTAGCATATGTTTTATTAAAAATCAATAGATACAACAGCAATTGTTTAGATGTTAGAACTACCAAAGATGCTTTTGTATTTTATCAATGCCCTTCAGCCAAACACAACAAGGGACACACCTGTACTGTAGTTGAACAAATTGGGTTTATTGTTGCAGTGAGGGAGCGCACACCCTGGGGAACCATGGGATGTCTCAGTAAGAAGGTGCTAGAAAGAACCTATTTGGTTTGGATTTGAGCTGTGGTTGGGTAATTTGGTGGAAGGTCTAAGGAAGCAGGTCTAAGAAATACAAATTCCCAGACCTCTCAAGAAATGTCAAGATCCAATCTCTGATGGCATGGTCCTGTCTATTTAGATCCAGAGCAGAGTCTGCTCCAGTGTTTGCCAAACTTCCTGGATAAGAATCACCTGGGGGTACTTATTAAAATATATAAATTCCTGCACACACCCCTGCCACATTAATCAGAGTCTCCTGGGTAGGGGCCTGGGAACTTATATTTTAATATGTGGTTTAGGGGATTCTTGCCACCAGGGAATTCTGGGAAATATTGATCTCTTCCTTTTCCTTAAAAGGGAAGCTTTATATTAGATAATTTAATAAAGCTTAAGGGTACCTGGCTAGTGTTTGGAGGAAAGAATACAGCTGATACATCAAGATAAAATTTGGATGAGTCTATGATTTAAACATAAAAACATAAGTCCAGGACTTCCCTGGTGGTGCAGTAGTTAAGAATCTGCCTGCCAAAAAAAAAAAAAAAAGAATCTGCCTGCTAAAGCAGGGGACAACGGGTTTGAGCTCTGGTCCAGGAAGCTCCCACATGCGGCGGAGCAACAAAGCCCGTGCGCTACAACTACTGAGCCTGCGCTCTAGAGTCTGCGAGCCATAACTACTGAGCCAGTGTGCCACAACTACTGAAGCCCACGCACCTAGAGCCCATGCTCCATAGCAAGAGAAGCCACCACAATGAGAAGCCCGCACACCGCATTGAAGAGTAGCCCCCACTTGCCGCAACTAGAGAAAACTTGTGTGCAGCAACAAAGACCCAATGCAGCCAAAAATTAATTAATTAGTTAATTAATTTTTAAAAAGAGCATAAGTCCATAAAAATTGATAGGGAAAGTATAGGTGAATTTTTAAAATATAATCTTCAATAGAGATTTTGAACTTTCTAAATTTCAAAATACAAAACCATAAGATATTAAGGAAGAGACTGACATGTATGCTTGAATGTGACAAATTTCAAAATATATATATTAAAAAATGACCACAAGGTTAAGACAAACTTGGAAAATATTTGCAACCCAATGGCAGACCCAGGTTGTGTTAAGTTGTTAAGAAAAAGATAAACAGTTCTGTTAGAATGGTGAAAGGATAGCATCAAAAGATAGTTCACAGAAAAAGAAATAAAAATGTGAAATCTCACTCTGAATTAAAGAAGTTAACTAGGATTTGGGGTTTTGATTTATTTTTTCGTTTTTGTTTTTTGCCCACCAGAAAGTTGTATCACTCAATTAAACATTTAGGCATCTTTACTAATAGTATATTTTTAAAGACGAAGATGACAACAATGTTTTAAGATTTTTCTTGTTTTAACATTTATTGTTGCCATTTTAAATCATAGCAATTTGATGCCTTGATTGCTCTGTACATCTGAGTTAGATTGTATTCAAAATTATATTTTGAGGAATATTACATACCTGCAGTTGGATACTCTGGGTAGGTGAGGTAGCCACCTTAGGTTTCCCTAAGTTTCTTTAAGAACAGTGGTTCTCAAAGTGTGGTCCCCAGACTAGCAGCATCAGCATCACCCAGGAGTTTGTGAGATATGCACATTTTCAGGCTCCTTCTCAGACCTACTGAATCAGAAATTCTGCAGGTGGAGTGTACCCATCTATGTTTTTTTTTTTTTTTTTTTTTTTTTGCAGTACGCGGGCCTCTCACTGTTGTGGCCTCTCCCGTTGCGGAGCACAGGCTCCGGACGCGCAGGCTCAGTGGCCATGGCCCACGGGCCCAGCCGCTCCGCGGCATGTGGGATCCTCCCGGACCGGGGCGCGAACCCGTGTCCCCTGCATCGGCAGGCGGACTCGCAACCACTGCGCCACCAGGGAAGCCCCCCAATCTATGTTTTAACAAGTCTCCAGGTGACTCTGATGCTAGCTTAAGTTTGAGAACCATTGCCTATGAGAATCCTGATCCTATCTGCAACTTGGCCAATCATTTCATCATGTGGATCTGTACTTAAATGGCAACTTAGAATACTTACATGTATTTGGGAATATAACCTTGAACTCACTACCACTTATTGCTACTTTTTAAAGGTATTGCCAAATTGTCTTCCAAAATAGTTGTGCTAATTTGCTTAGTGTATGGATGAATAATTGTTGCCCCATGTCCTTCGTCAATACTGATCCAAAGTTCAGCTTCGGGGTATAATTACGGAGAATTGTCTAAAGCATTTCATTCAAGATGTGATTCTCTGAATTTACCCTTGAATCTAAGTCGGGATGGTGGCTTCCAGAAGTTGTTCTGCTGAACCTCAGAGGTTCTCGGGCAGGTGGGGATGGACAGGAGATGGAAGGACAAGGGCTCTGCTTTCCCTTTCAATCAGAACTGTTCCAACTGAATTGGTTTTAAGTGTTAGTACTCCGCATGAGATTTCCTTTTTAACAAAGAAGTCTGCTGTTAAAATGTTTGAAAATATGGGCTTGGTTGTCAAAGACCAGAGTACCTGGACTACATTGTTTTGGCCCTCCATATGTTTACTTTAAAAAAAATCAAATTCATCAATATTGGGAGGCATTATTTAAAAAAAAAAAAAAACAGCTTGTAGAAAAACATCATTGTATTTACTATACTAATATATTTTGAGAACACACCATAAGACAGTGCAATGTCCCCTTTATGAGGACTTTATGGGATCGAAAGCTTGTGTCTCAGAACCGTGAATTCTGTGCTTCTATTGAGCAAATAGTGAAATGTATGCATTATTCTGTTTTCCTTTTTGCACTGGCTACAAGAAATCTTAGAACCACATTTTTGTGTTCTACCTTATTTGTAGACCCCCACCACCACCCTTTGCCTAGATTTTCTCCGTTAATTTTTTCACTGTATATCTTACTAAAATGTCTTAAGTTAATTTTTTAATAAGGAGGGGTATAAATAAATAAGTAGTAAATAGGAAATGATTAACATTTGAGTGGTAGTGGAAATTGAGGCAGTGAATGAGATCACCCAGGGAGGGCAGGCGATAAGAGGAGAGACCAGGGCCAAGGATGGAACCCCCAGAATAGAAAATTTATGTGGTTGGCTGAGGAAGGAGAAATCAAAGAAAGAGAGCTAGCAAAGGAGAGCATTTCAGGAAAGAGGAGGTGGTCAGTGGTGTCTGAGAGTAGAAACAGGTCACATAAGATAAAAACTGGGGGGCTTCCCTGGTGGCGCAGTGGTTGAGAGTCTGCCTGCCGATGCAGGGGACACAGGTTCGTGCGCTGGTCTGGGAGGATCCCACATGCCGCGGAGCCGCTGGGCCCGTGAGCCATGGCCGCTGAGCCTGCGCGTCCGGAGCCTGTGCTCCGCGGCAGGAGAGGCCACAACAGTGAGAGGCCCGCGTACAGCAAAAAGAAAAAAAAAAAAAAAAGATAAAAACTGAATAAAGGTCATTGGATTTAACAACCAGGAAGTCACTTGTGACCTCAGCAAGAGTTTCGGCAGAGGGGTGTAGGCATCGGCTAACTGACACGGGTTGACAAGGGAATGGGAAATGAAGTAATGCAGAGAGACCTTGCAAAAGGTTGGCTAAGAGAAGAATAAGAGAAGAAGATGGCTAAAGGGGGATATAAGATGGGAAGGGGGGCAGTTTGTATTAATTTTTAAAGATAGGATAGATACAAACGTGTTTTTATGCTGAAGGAAAAGTTCCAGTAGAGAGGGAGGGGTTAAAAGTACAGAAAAAGAGAAGTGACAGAAATTGGGGGGATCAAGACCCTGGAGGAGTGGGGAGGGTAGAATCTCTGAGTCAGTTCCTGGGAAGGGTCCTGGGTGGAGGTGTGTAGAGAGGAGTGAAGATGAAGGGCACTGAGGCTGGGGCATCAAGGAAATATTTTCACCCCCAAACTAAAAGCCACTTAGAAAAAGATGTTCATGAAACGGATGAAAAGAAGGTCCTAATATTTCAGACAAGCTAAAAGAAACTTTTTAAACTGATAGAAGATATAAAAGAATGACAATGTGGAATCTGAAAATTTTGGAAATGAAGTGATAAACCCAGGAAAGAATTCGAAATAAAGGGAAAATTTTATTTCAGAAATGAAGACTAAATTAGGAAAACACAAAAGAGAATAATAAGCTCAATAGATAAATGAGTGACTGAAGGGTAATAGTGAGTAAAAAGGAAAAAAGAGATTTTAAAAGGGATATAGACCAAAACAAACTAAAAACATAAACATGTTTCTTAGGGGAGAGGGAGAGAATAGAATAGGAGGATCAGGGATAGTTAGAATTCTTTGAACATACATTGTTTTGTAGATTTGACTTTGAAACCATGTGAGTATGTTACATAGCTATAAAACAAAATATTTAAAAAGCAATCCTGAAAGTAAAACACACACACACACACACACACACACACACACACACACACACACACACACGGTAGTCTGATTTAATCTCTAAAGATTTCAGTATTCTTCAGTAATCCTAGCCAAAGTCCTTTCTGCTTCAATCTTGTTTGTTCCTATGGGAAGTCAAGGAAGACTTGAACAGTTTCCTCACAATAGACTTTTTCATGGGAAGGGAGTTAGTAGAACTTCCCTTATCCTGGGCCAAAAATCTCAATTCTATTTCACTTTTCTCTGAGGTCCAATTTTAGCCAGATTCCCAAACTTTCCCTTGATACTTTTACAGTTTTTTTTTAGATTTGCTGCAATAGAGACAGGGGTCTGATTCATGACAAAAACATTGTAAATTTGGCTTTCGTTCACAATTACCCGTGACAGCAGCATTACCAAGAGATTAAAGAATATTTAAAGAGGCTTGGAAATTGCCACAGAGTGATTGGGGAGATCCCAGGACATGTAATTTTTATGGGTATTGCTTATTCTCTTATCAGTTTCTTTGTCAACATCCCCAAGTAATTTGGCAAAAAACACTCCCTCCAGGCTAGATCCAGTGGGTGACAAGAGATGATATGCTACTTGCCCTCATAGAACTTACAGTTTAGTGGGGAGAAGTGGCTGCCGTACACAAAACCAGGAACAGAGCCCAGATTTAAACTGAAAATAATCACTCTTCAACAATGTTGAGCTGTCCCCTGTATTTTCCGAATGCAAAGTGTTGTCAGTTCCCAGGGAATTACAATGAGGTGCCCTCACCCCCATTAGAACTAACAGGTATGAACATCTAATTGATGGGACCAGCTGTCTCAAGAGAGACTTCATGGTCTGAAGATGGGTGAATGAACACCTGAAATGGAATCTCCAAAACACCCGTGGATTAGATGAACTCAGTCAGAAAAAAAGAAAAGCAGTGATTTTCCTGGAATCTGGAAAACAGGGTGAGGGGGATGGAGGATGTATAAAAGAGAAATAAACCCTTGGTAGGATGTGGGATCAGGCAACTGCCATATATCATCTCACTTAACCAATAAGCTTGTGAGGCTGATTGTACCTGCTTACTGTGCAGATGAAAAAAACCAGAAAAGTTAAGTAACTAGGCTTAAATAATTTAAGATCCACCTGCTTTTCAAAGCTATAAGCCTTTCATCTGTGATAGCAATGATCTCTCTCTTTTGGAATGATCCTTGACATCTCCTAGAGCATCTGTTGGTAGGAATACTCTTGCTGTAGGAGTAATGTAGAGCTGGGAGGTAGCTGAGTTGGGAGCTTGGCCGATTCATTTTTCCCATCTGCTGTTATTGGATCAATAGTCATTAGAGACCTCCATTTCACAAGTGAGACCTCTTCTGTTATAGGTTGGGGCCTCCAGGAAGCAGATTCTTTTTTTTTTGTGGTATGCGGGCCTCTCACTGCTGTGGCCTCTCCCGTTGCTGAGCACAGGCTCCGGACGCGCAGGCTCAGCGGCCATGGCTCACGGGCCCAGCCGCTCCGCAGCATGTGGGATCCGCGCCGGACCGGGGCACGAACCCGTGTCCCCTGCATCAGCAGGCGGACTCTCAACCACTGCGCCACCAGGGAAGCCCTTTTTTTTTTTTTTTTAATGGTTGTTCTTTCTCACCATCATTTTTTTAAATTTTATTTTACTTTTGGCTATGTTGGGTCTTCGTTGCTGTGTGCAGGCTTTCTCTAGTTGCGGTGAGCAGGGGCTACTCTCCGTTGTGATGCGTGGGCTTCTCATCATGGTGGCTTCTCTTGTTGTGGAGCACGGGCTCTAGAGCGCAGGGTCAGTAGCTGTGGCGCACGGGCTTAGTTGCTCCGCGGCATGTGGTATCTTCCAGGACCAGGGCTTGAACCCATGTCCCCTGCAGTGGCAGGCGGATTCTTAACCACTGTGCCACCAGGGAAGTCCCCGCAAGCAGATTCCAAGAAGCAGTTTAGCAGTCAGTTTATTTGTTAGGGAGTTCTCTTGTGATTGATGCCTACAGGGAGGAGAAGGAATTAAGATTGGCTAAGGGAGAAATTGGGCGGCGATACTCTCCGAGCAAAAGCCTTAGCCAACCCCCCCGGGAACTCCAGAATCAGAATGACCCCCTTGGAGTTGTTCCAAGTCAGACCAGTCTTTATACCCCCACATTGATCAGTAAATGGGTGCCAGCTGCCCCTGGAAGGAAGCATGACCTTGGAGGGGCAGTTTTCTTCACTCAAGGCTAACAGCTGAGGGCCAAATGCCAGCAGCACTCCTAGCAGCTGGAGAAATAAGTCCTTCCTACCTGAAGGGCATCTGGACCATGCATCACAACATCCACTAAACCTCCCAAAAGTTGTGGAGACTCAGCCAAAGTGAAGACTTTAGCCCAAAGGATTATCCTGTTGTTCCAGTTCCCATGATTTATTAGTTCACATTTGCCCATCTCAGTTCATTTCAGGGTATGGCAGATCTTTCACAGTAATTGACATGCAAAGAGGAGAGGTGTTGTCTGGAAGAATAAGCCATCTGACTAGAGGGAAGGGCAAAAGGCAGTTATACAAGAGTGACCCTGTTGTCATGGTTGGTGGGAAAGAAATCAGAATGGCATGATATATCCGCCAGAGGTCATTGAGAATGGCTGGTAAGCAGGTGCTATATTAGTTCTGAATCAGATTTACAGGTCATGATGCATGGTTCCTCCTCCATCCACTGTAAGACTTTCTTAGATATATTGAGAAATCATTGTGGGAAAGAGCTTGACCAGCCTCATTCTCCCTAGCTGCTCCTCTGGGTCCTACTATTCTAACCCAGGGCCTCCAGTGCAAGCCCAGAGATGAGAAAGAAGAAGAAAATATCTTTTAAAAAAGATGATAATATTCCCATTCTCTGCTCACCCTGGAGGCTTATTTTGAAAATCACAGTGATTTAACTTGTTAGCGGTTTAATTCACTTTTAAGAGATTAACCAGACTAATTACTCATCAGATTTCACCACCTTTGTCAGCCTCAATAAGGATCCTTTGTTACAATGATTAATGTGTTTTAATTGCAGCTTCTCTCAGAGCAATAATTCAATCGCACAGTATTTGCCGAATCTATGGAAATCTTGGAAATGCTTTGACAGCTGAGCTATTCTTGGGAAATGAAAGTAAAGGAATATATGTAACTAACAAAAAGTGTTTTATAGCATATCATTAATATGGATTTTCCCTCTCTGACAGACCTTGCTCAACTTCAGTCCATGAAGCTGCTTGCTGTGCATGTCAGTTTGCCATCCAGGAACTACCAGGAGGTAGAGATCAATTAACACAGGTGACTGGATTTTCTCCAGTTGGTGTCCTCAAACATATGTTAATCGTAGTAATAATCATAGCAAATATACATCGGTCACAGGGAATGTTAATTAACTAGCCAGTGTCCATAAATAATCATCCAGTTAAGAGAGTGGATCCTGTGTTGATCATTCTATTTTCTACCCAATGCTTCATCTTCATTCATTTAACTGCTGTGTGCTTTCCAAGTTAAGGATTTTACACTAGAAAGATGTCTGTAGAACCTGGTAGAGAGATGAATTGTATGTGGCCAATACTAATCTCAAACTTACAACGTATTTTAATGGTATTATTTTTTAAAGCACAGTGGTTCTAAGACCTTTGGAGTTGATTCTTGGCTCTATCACTTATTAGCTATGAGACCTTGGGGGAAATGAGCAGTATCTGGCCTCCCAGGCTTCAGTTTCCTCATCTCTAAAGTAGGTATGATAATACCCACCTGATAGTGAGGATTAAAATGAGGTATTACATGTAAGACCCAGCATACCACCTAGAATATAGTAAGCATTCATTAAATTATTTTTGAAAAAGCTATAAGCCTTTATACTTTAAGAAAACCATATGAACATGAGAATCAGGGATCTGATCTCACAATAACCCAGAGACAGGTAGGAAAGGTGTGCTACTGTTGTTGTTATTCACAGAAGAGGAAACGGCATAGGGAGGCATGATGATGTCAGTAAACACATGATATATGTACATCAACTAACTACTCAATCAAGCAAAAAGGTTGCCCTAAAGCCCACAGATGCTGAGTCCCATTTCAGTGCTTTTCCTACTGCCACCTTGGAGGCATCAAGGTCTCTGAATGAGTAGAGTAGTTGAGAACAGAATAACTAACTAATTATTTGTTGACAAATATTAGCCCCTCTGTGGGATATATGCATCAATAATAGCTAACAGAGCCAGGAATTACCTCATTTAATTCATATAGCAAGCCTAGCAGGTAAATATCATTATTGCCCCCATTTTACAGGTGAGGACACTGAAGCTTAGAGATATTAAATAACTTGTTTGACAGATTTAAACCCAGGTCTGTCCAACTCTAGTGTCTGTGTTTTAACCATATACAATTCTGCCTCCTGCCAATCCCACTTTATAAGATGCCGTTTTAAAAAGGGAAAGTTTTAAGTAAGACCTACCTGGTCTATATGGTAATTAATCAGTATGCTTTAAATTTCCATCCTAGTGGTTCAGGCAACCACGACTCAACAATTTTCTTAACTTCTGAACCAGAGGTTGTGAATACTGTTGTTCCTTCACTTGGGGAATGGCACTGGCTGTGAAAAAAATTAGGAAGTAAATTCTTCCTTGGATATTTATAATACACATTTGCATGGGGAAGGCTCTGAGAAATACTATGGTTTAAAAAAGATTGTTTAATTGTGTTAAACCTGATTCATAAGCTTATCTGACCATAGAACTCTTCTTTTTAGTTATAATCATTGAGAACTTATGGGAACCCATTTAGATTCATTTACATAATAATCATGGGCAAAATTTATAGAGTACTTAGTATTTCCCAGACACTGATCTCAGAACTTCACATGTATTCACTGATGTTATCTTTTTTAAAATATTTATTTATTTGGCTGCGCTGGGTCTTAGTTGTGGCACATGGGATCTTCGTTGCGGCATGTGGGATCTTTTAGTTGCGGCATGTGGGCTCTTAGTTGTAGCATGTGGGATCTAGTTCCCTGACCAGGGATCGAACCCAGGCCCCCTGCATTGGGAGCGTGGAGTCTTAACCACTGGACCAACAGGGAAGTCCCATGTATTCACTGATGTTATAATACTCTTTTTTTTTTTTTGCGTTATGCGGGCCTCTCACTGTTGTGGCTTCTCCTTTTGCTGAGTACAGGCTCCAGACACACAGGCTCGGCGGCCATGGCTCACGGGCCCAGCCGCTCTGCGGCATGTGGGATCCTCCCGGACCAGGGCATGAACCCGTGTCCCCTGCATCAGCAGGCGGACTCTCAACCACTGCGCCACCAGGGAAGCCCTATAATACTCTTATGAGGCAGGTGTTTTCAGAATAACCTTGTGAGGTAAATGTTTTTCTTAAAGAATTTTCCCAAGGTCACAAACTGTTGAGTGGCAGAGGCAGGATCTGAACTCAGGGTGTTTTTCTCTAGAACCTGTGCTCTCACAGCTGCCATGGAAGAGCTGATGTAGCAGGTCATACTCAAAAGCATGTCATGTTTTTCTAATTTAAATATGGAATAAGTATGCTGTATCAAATTTCCATTTTGATTAAATTGACTCAACCAAGGAGGAAAAACCTGGCAAAACCACCTCTGTGAATCAGACACTCAATCAAATTTGTCTCTGATGTTGATAACTACATTTTTTCCCCTATAGTGCTGTTTCATTCTTAAAATACTTGATCCAGTTTTGGGCATCTGCTTATATTTTGTGACAGACACAGAGGTAACATCCTCTTATCACCATATCTCTTGCCAGGTAATAATCACTTCAGGTTTCCTCCAGGACTAGTATGCCAAGATCAGACAAATAAGAATTCTCACTTAGGGACTTCCGTGGTGGCACAGTGGTTAAGAATCTGCCTGCCAATGCAGTGGACATGGGTTCAAGCCCTGGTCCGGGAAGATCCCACATACTGTGGAGCAACTAACCCCAGGCGCCACAACTACTGAGCCTGCCCTCTAGAGCCTGTGAGCCACAACTAGAGAGAGCCCACGCACAGCAACAAAGACCCAACACAGCCAAAAATAAATGAATAACTAAATTAAATATATGATCGCCTTTAAAAAAAAAAAAAGAATTCTCACTTAGAGAAAGTGAGGTGATCACCCATCTCAAATAGGAAAGCTGTTATTTACTCCAGAACGGCAAAGGCACAAGAATTCTCTTTTCTCTTCTTTGCTTTTCCTTTCCTTACTTCTCTTTTACTTTATTTGGTTTCAGGTGGAACAATGGCTTATGGAATGACAAAGTTTGGGACTCACTCACTTAACTGAAGATACCCCAGCCTAGAAGAAGGACGAGGAGAAAAGGCAAATGGCCCCAAAGGTGCAGAAGCCCAAAGAAAGCTTCCAAGTACTGTTCTTGCCTTCTTTTTCTTTTGATCCTCTCTCCCCATAGGGTGGCTTTTTTTTTTTGAAGCACACTTTTCCAAGTTGTTACATTAACAAATTTGCACTGATTTCTTTATCCTTGTCATCTAAAGACCACCTTGTTGGCGGACGGTGAACTTTTCCTTTATGCCAGGCCTGCTGCACTGTCTAATGTCACAAGTGTCTGCTCACGTTAGCTCCCGGAGCCTGGAGAAGATTCTGCATAGTGCCTTTCCAGCAAGTTGATTTGACAGAATGAGTCCCCATGCTAGCTCATGGCACTTATCAGTTAGTCAGCTTTCCTTGGAGAGGAGAATTTAGAGTGCACCATATTCAGTTTCCAAATCAACCGCTGTCCCCTCAGGAAGCTGTGTGTTGCATTATTAAAAGAGATGCCTTCAACTACAGCACCATACTTAAACATTCATCCACATTTAAAAAAAAAAAAAAGCAGCAGGAA
>NW_006787408.1:423465-439547 GCF_000442215.2 Lipotes vexillifer
GCAGGCAGCACCACAATTCCCCACACTCTTCACTGTTAACCCTTTCTCCCCAGGTTTCAAGTCTCCCTCTTTGAACAGTCCTGTAACTTTTATTGGTGAGCATGAACAGTGTGATTTTGTGACTGTTACCTTTACATAAAGTGGGGTGTTTTTGCATTACTTAGGCTGGCTATAATCCCTAAGCTCCAATAGCAAAGTTAAATCCAAAAATCTAGCTGCCGGAAATGGCAACAACTTTGATTTACCTGTTACCTACCTCTCCCAGGAGTTCAAATGAAAAGCAGGAATTAGTTCTGAGTTGAAGATGAACAGATTCGAAGCTCACACTTTCATAATTATAACTTCAGATATTTCTAATTTTTTAAAACAACAAAATTTGTGGCCAGTTTATCTTTATCGTTCCAAAAGAGAAATCGACAAGATTGCTGGAGAAAAGGAGGGATCCTTTTTAAAGCTGCATGTTGATATAAATATGAAAATGGATTAAACTCTGCTTCCAATTTCCAAACTTGTGTACTTCAATGAATATTAAATGACAGGACCCTATCACCATCATGACTTATTTACTCACCAGAGTTTTTATCAAAAAGGGACTGGAATTGCCTGTGGAGCCTGAAAGTCTCCTGTAATTGAGTTTAGAGTGGTAAATCCACTAACCAGGCCACGGCCCCAGAGACACCCCTGAAACCTACCTGTCAGCTGGTGTTAGATCACAACTCAAACAAGGCATGGCTGCCTGCTCCTGTGAAATGCTGATGTGGCCCAAAACAAAAAAAAAGAGAAGTGATTTCCCCAGGGGTGAGGGAGGGCTGGGGGCAAATCATGGGGGTTGGGAGGGCAAGAGAAAATCTCTCATCTAACAGCTGCCTGATGTCAGCTGGAATCATGATCTGAAACTCAGCTTGGGAGGGTAACTGGCCAGGGCCTCATTCGGTAAGGTGTCATTTCTTTATTCCAACATCCGTTAGGTAGGAGCGTAATGGAGTGGACAAGAAGCTTTTTCATCCCGGATGAGCCATGGGAAACAAAGCCCAGAGTTTCAGTGAGGATAAAGATACAACAGGCTTAGGACTGATGCAGAAAATTTCACATCTGAAAATGGAGGAAACTGTCCAACTGAGACCGGCTGGACCAGTCAGGGATGGGAGCAGGAACATTTTAAGCCAAAGAACCATCATTCAGCCAATAAATGTTTGTTTACTAGTGCTAATTACTGTATCAGTTGCTGAATATATCAAAAGAAATAAGACATGGAGTTCACGGGTTTTTGAGCGCGAGCCACCCTGTTCTTGCTTGGCCCTGCAATAAACCTTTCTCTGCTCCAAACTCTGACAAAAATAGATAAATAATTAAATAAATAAGACATAGTCCTTGCTCTGGAGGAACTTAAGATGTAGTTGGGGAGACATGCAGATAAGTCAACTATTACAATACAGCATTTGTCAAGGGCTATGAGAGCAAAAATATGTGCCTGAAACAATAAGTAAGGAGAAGGTGACATTTAAGCTGGGTTTTTCAGAATAAGTAAGGTTTAGCCAGGCAAAGGAGAATAGAGTGTGTGGGGACGGCAGTAGGAATGAGAAGCTCTTGCTGTATGGAGGAGATACATGATCAAAAGGATCAGAGTGATAGTCTTATAGGGCTCCCAGAGGCTCGATGTGACTGGATCATCTCTCAGAACTAACGGATTAGATGCTGAGAGAGATGAGACTAGAGATGGGGAGAGAGAAGCCAAAAGATCAAGGACTTTTGTCAGCCTGGCTAATAAGTTCACCCTGAAAGCCATGGGGAGCGATGGAATGAAAGAATTTTAAGCAGGGGAGTGGTGTGGTCAGGTTTACCCTTTAGAAAGACTAGTTTACCTGTTGTGCACAGCACGGATTAGAAAGGGCAAGGCTGCTGGGGCTTCCCTGGTGGCGCAGTGGTTGAGAGTCCGCCTGGCCAGGCAGGCAACACGGGTTCCTGCCCCGGTCCGGGAGGATCCCACATGCCGCGGAGCGGCTGGGCCCGTGAGCCATGGCCGCTGAGCCTGCGCGTCTGGAGCCTGTGCTCCGCAAGGGGAGAGGCTACAACAGTGAGAGGCACGCGTACCGCAAAAAAAAAAAAAAAAAAAAAAAAAAAAAAGGGGGAAGGAAAGGCTGGAAATAGGAAGGCCATGAAGGAAGCCATACAGAAGTCTCTGAGAGAGGGGGTGATGGCCCACACCGGGGACGGCGCAGTGGCGGGGGAGGGGACAGATTGAGAAATACTATAGATAAGAATCAGCAGTATTTGGAAGACAATTCAAAATGGGAAAAGAGGGAGGTATTCAGGGTGGCTTCAAGGCTCTGGCTTGGGTTTAGGGTTGCTAGATTTATCAAATAAAAATGCATGCAATATTGGGACATATTGATACCAAAAAAATAATTCCTTGTTTATTTATTTTTTGGCTGTACCACAAGGCTTGTGGGATCTTAGTTCTCCAACCAGGGATTGAACCTGCACCCTCAGCAGTGAAAGCTTGGAGTCCTAACCACTGGACCACCACGGAATTCCCAAATGATTCCTTGTTTAACTGAAATGTAAATTTAACTGGGAATCCTTTATTTAATCTGGCAAACCTACTTAGGTGACTGGATAAATGTTGGGTCATTTATCAAGCTGGGGATTAGAGGAGGAGACATAGATATGGGAGAGGGGGCCAAGAAGATGAGTTTACTTCTATTTATATTGAGTTTCAGATATCCAAGGGATATATCTGACTTCTGATTAACCCCCAATACCTTTCTGCCCTTCTTCTGCAAGGATAGTGTTAGCTGGCACATGGCCACTCAGCTAAAGACTTTACTTCCCATCTTCCCTTGCAGAAAGCGGCCATGTGACCACACTCTGGCCAATAGGATGTGAGAAGAAGTGATGTGTGTCTTTTTTCTTTAAGATAATGCATATAATTTTATTTTTTAAATTTATTTTTATTGGAGTATAGTTGATTTACAATGTTGTGTTAGTTTCTGCTGTACAGCAAAGTGAATCAGTTATACATATATCCACTCTTTTTTATTTTTTATTTTATTTGTAAAATAAATTTATTTATTTATTTATTTATTTATTTATTTATTTATTTATTTATGGCTGTGTTGGCTCTTTGTTGCTGCATGCGGGTTTTCTCTAGTTGCAGCGAGTGGGGCCTATTCTTCATTGTAGTGCGTGGGCTTCTCATTGTGGTAGCTTCTATTTGTTGCAGAGCAAGGACTCTAGGCACATGGGCTTCAGTAGTTGTGGCATGTGGGCTCAGTAGTTGTGGCTCACAGGCTCTGGAGCACAGGCTTAGTAGTTGTGGCGCCCAGGCTTAGTTGCTCCACGGCATGTGGGATCTTCCCGGACCAGGGCTCAAACCCATGTCCCTGCATTGGCAGGCAGATTCTTAACCGCTGCGCCACCAGGGAAGTCCAAGAAGTGACGCGTGTCTTAGAAGGATTGGGCATGAATTCTCTGGACTCTTTTCTCCTTTCCTCTGGCTGAAAGATAACCAAAACTGAAATAGCTACCTTGGACTCAGAGATGAAAAGCATATGTTGAGGATGGCAGAGCCATCTAACTTGCCCTGGGCCATCTACCATTTGAGAGAGAAATAAACTTAGCCTGCACCTTAGCCTGCATAAGGTCCCCCGTTATCAACATCCCCCACCAGAGTGTTATATTTGTTGCAATTGATTAATCTACATTGGCACATCATTATCACCCCAAGTCCATAGTTTACATTGAGGTTCAGTCTTGGTATTGTACATTCTGTGGGTTTGGGCAAATGTATAATAACTTGTATCTATCATTATAGTATCATACAGTGTGGCTGAACCATTTTGCATTCCTACAAGCAAGGAATGAGTGTTCCTGTTGCTCCACATCCTCACCAGCATTTGATGGTATCAGTGCCTTGGGTTTTGGCCATTCTAATAGGTATGTACTGCTCTCTCATTGTTTTCAATTGTCTTTTCAAATCCAAAATGTTTGAAGGAAGAGTCTCACAAAATTCTCCATGGTTATTCCTTGCCGCTTCTGTATAAGTCTACCTATTCTTCTCAAACCCCAAACTGAGGCTGAATTTTACATAATATGATATGAACTGAGATCTGCACAGGGGTTAAGGACAGACACCACAGTGTGTGTGTGTGTGTGTGTGTGTGTGTGTGTATTTTGGAAATTTCTAAACATACTCAAAATTAGAATAAAAAGAACCTCCATGTACCCATGACCCAGCTTCATTTATTATCGACATTTTGACAATCTTGTTTCATCTATCCCTCCCTTTTTTCCTGCTAGTGTGCTTTAAAGCAAATATTAGATAGCTGAAACATTTCAGTTTGTACATTTCATTCAGTTTGTATCTCCAATTGATAAGACTTTTTCCATTCCACAGTGTCATTATTACCTAACAAAATTAACAACAGTTCTCAATTTCATCTAAACCCAATCTGTGTTCAAATTTCTTGATTATCTCAGACATCTTTTTAGAGTTGGTTTTTTCAAAATCCATGTACTGCATATAGTCATGTCTTTTTGGTCTCTTTTATTCTAAAGCAGTCCACCCTCACCATTGATTTGAGGAGGAACCAGGTAATTTGTTCTGTATAATATCTTGTGTTCTGTATTCATCTGATTACTTTCCTGTGGAATCAAGTATGTAATATCAATGTAATACCAAGTGATATCAAGTAATATGTTCCTCTATCCTCCATATTTCCTATAAACTGGTAGTTATATCCAGGGCCTTGATTAGATTCAAGATCAATATTTTGACACCAGTACTTCGTAGTGTGGTGCTATTACTATGAGGCATATAGTATCTGGTTGTTTCACTTTTAATGATGCCAAGATTGATCACTGGGTTTAAGTAGTGTCAGCCCACAAAGTTCCCATTAACCTTTCACCTGATGGTCTTAGCATCTATTGATGATTTTTACCTAGACCCATTATTTCATTTGGAGTACTAGTATTTTTAAAAATTCTTTTTTTTATTAAAATGCCTCTTTTTAAAGACTTTTTTTTGATGTGGACCATTTAAAGTCTTCATTGATTTTGTTACAATATCGCTTCTGTTTTATGTTTTGGTTTTTTGGCCGCAAGCCATGTGGGATCTTAGCTCCCCGACCAGGGATCCAACCCACACCCCCTGCATTGGAAGGTGAAGTCTCAACCACTGGACCACCAGGGAAGTCCCTAAAAATTCTTTTATTCCTTCTGCATTTATTAGCTGGCACTCTTCTAGCTCCAGAATATTGCTGATAAAGGCAATAATATAAGTGCCAGGGGCTCAGGGTCAAGTGAGTGTCCTGTTTTCCTGGCCTTGTTCCATATTTTAAAAGATCAGTTAACTCTCCTAACTGCACTGGTGGTCAGGCCTGAATTCCAGGCCCATTTCAACTAAAGTGACCCTTTGTGTTCAGATAATGTTGAAGTCAGCAAGTATCCTAGAGATGGGTCCACCTTGTGCTCCAGGAAAAGGGGGCTCTAGGAGTTGCAGGGGGGCCTCTTCCTAAGACACCAGGAGCTGAAGGCCTCTCAGAACCTGAGGCCTGACCACCAGAGACTGGCTTTTCTGGTTTGGAGAGGGCTCTCTTTAGCCTCTCCCACTCGAGTCAGGCTCAGTCTGGGGCCCTGGCTCTCCTGCTTTTCAAGGAAGCAGCAGCCATTCAACCACTGGCCCTAGGGACCAAATGTCTGAGTCTCTGGTGCTTTAACTTTCTGGTGCTTCCTCTGTGTCCTCAGATGGACTCTGGGCCCTTTCTCCCCTGGTTTGGACACTGGGCTCCACACCTTCTTTGAGAAATAGAAACAGAGCTGATCTCCTGCCTCGTGTACCTCCATTAGCCCTTTCCCCCATCAGAAGTCTTTTGAAGAAAGCCCCAGGATGAATGGTCCTGCAGGCAGAACCCAATTCTGGGATTAATACTCAGCTCTTAGGGACCAGGATGTGAGGGGAGACTGGGATCCATCAGGTTGTATAGACAGCTCCCTACTCAGCAGGTGAGTAAATCATACAGACCATTCTTTCCTTAGAAGGTGAGCCTCTATGGGAAAAATGGCACCAACATTCATTTCTGGGGGAGATGTATTTTAAATTCTGTATAAAAATGTACTGTAGGGCTTCCCTGGTGGCGCAGTGGTTGAGAGTCCGCCTGCCGATGCAGGGGACACGGGTTCGTGCCCCGGTCTGGGAGGATCCCACATGCTGCGGAGCGGCTAGGCCCGTGAGCCATTGCTGCTGAGCCTGTGCGTCCAGAGCCTGTGCTCCGCAACAGGAGAGGCCACAACAGTGAGAGGCCCGCGTACCACAAAAAAAAAAAAAAAAAAAAATGTACCGTAGTAGGAGTTCATGGTACACATTGTTGGGTTTTAAAAAATGAGACTTTTAGTTCCCTCAAGACGCTAATTTAAAAAAAAATATATGTATATTCTTCAAAATAGTCACCTGCCTTTAGATGGTTACAAACCACAGAGGAAAACCTGTTATTCTTCACATTCCTACCAATAACCATTTGGCTTTGCATGACTTTAAGCTGTTTCTAAGAAATCAAATCCACTCTGAAAGCACAGTGGTTTGCCTTCATGGAGGGCAGCCAAAGAATACGCTGCAGGCTGAATGCAGCCCCCAGAGCGAGGAAAGCGTTTGCCCCTGCGCTACCCATACTTGGACACTAGATGGCAGGCTTACCTTCTAGATGGAAGTAAATGGCCCTGGCAGCCCTGCCTCTGCTTCCGGCAGCCGCACCCTCGGGACAGATCCCAAAGGCATTTAGTGGGCTCCCCAGGGAAAGTGTGACCGAGCCGTGGTGTGAGGTGAGGGGAAGAGGTGTCTGATTTGGGAACTCTTGCCTGCCTGTCTGCAGTTGCAATGGAATCAGTGTCGGGGCCCACAGGATCCCAAAACTCATGGTTTGTGGCCATTGTGACACCCCTGCGGTGCCAACCGGGCCCTCCTCACACCTGTTTGTCCCGAGTTTGGGACTTAGAAATGTCTCCAGCTTCCCTCGGATTGGCTCAAGGTGCAAGGTCTTTCAGATGTCCCAAACCTGGGAGGTTATACTTTATGCAGGCTTTTATCAAACAGAAGCCCCTGCTGAGTGTAAGGACTGCTGAGGGCCAGGAAGGAAATGTACAAGCCTGTGCTGACCCTGGGCGAGGTCTGTGGTTTCACTAACATTCAAGACTCATGGCATTCTTTTTTTGTTATTACTTTTAATTTGCTAGATAAGTTTAGTTACCATCTGTCACCATACAAAGTTATTACAGTATTATTAAAAATAGTCCCTATGCATACATTGTATCCCTGTGACTTACTTACTTACTTATTTTTATTGAAGTATAGATGATTTACAATATTGTGTTAGTTTCAGGTGTACAGCAAAGTGATTTGGTTATACATATATATACACACATATATGTATATATATATATTTTTTTCAATTCTTTTCCACTATAGTCAATTATAAGATATTGAATGTAGTTCTCTGTGCTGTACAGTAAATCCTTGTTATTTATTTATTTTGTATATGGTAGTGTGCATCTGTTAATCCTCTATTCCCAATTTATTCCTCCCCCCTTCCCCTTTGGTAACCATAAGTTTGTTTTCTATGTCCATGAGTCTGTTTCTGTTTTGTAAGTAAGTTTATTTGTGCTATTTTTTAGATTCCACATATAAGTGATATCATAAAATATTTGTCTTTCTCTGTCTGACTTACTTCACTTAGTATGATAATCTAGGTCCATCCATGTTGCTTCAAATGACATTATTTCATTCTTTTTTATGGCTGAGTAATATTCCATTGTATATACATACCACATCTTCTTTATCCATTCCTCTGTTGATGGACGCTTAAGTTGCTTCCATGTCTTGGCTATTGTAAATAATGCCACTATGAACATTGGGGTGCATGTATCTTTTTTTCTTCTTTTTTGCGTACGCAGGCCCCTCACTGTTGTGGCCTCTCCCATTGCAGAGCACAGGCTCTGGACACGCAGGCTCAGCAGCCATGGCTCACGGGGCCAGCCGCTCCGCGGCATGTGGGATCCTCCCGGACCGGGGCACGAACCTGTGTCCCCTGCATCGGCAGGTGGACTCTCAACCACTGCGACACCAGGGAAGCCCGCATGTATCTTTTTGAATTAGAGTTTTCATCTTTTCTGGATATAAGCCCAGGAGTGGGATTGCTGGATCATATGGTAGTTCTATGTTTAGCTTTTTAAGGAACCTCCATACTGTTCTCCATAGTGGCTGCACCCATTTACATTCCCACCAACTGTGTAGGAGGGGTCCCTTTTCTCCACACCCTCTCCAGCATTTATTATTTGTAGACTTTTTGATGATGGCCATTCTGACCTGTGTGAGGTGATACCTCATTGTAGTTTTGATTTGTATTTCTCTAATAATTAGCAATGTTGAGCATCTTTTCATTGCCTGTTGGCCATCTGTATGTCTTCTCTGGAGAAAGGTCTGTTTAGGTCTTCTGCCCATTTTTAGATTGGATTGTGTGGTTTTTTGTTATTGAGCTGTATGAGCTGTTTGTGTATTTTGGAAATCAATCCCTTGTCGGTTGCACCGCAAATGTTTTCTCGCAGTCCGTAGTTTGTCTTTTCATTTTGCTTTTGGTTTCTTTTGCTGTGCAAAAGCTTGTGAGTTTAATTAGGTACCATTAGTTTGTATATTTATTTTATAACTGGAAGTTAGTGCCTCTTAATCTCCTTCAGTTGCCTCATAGCATTCTTAACACGCCTTCTTTTGGTTGCTCCTGCTTTCCTCCCATCCAGCCTAACCCTAAACCCAGGGTTTAGGCATCATTATAAAGTCCTGCTTGAGGACAAGAACCTTCACTGGTTTCCTTCTGGATTCCCTGTGTCTGGCAAAAGGTGAGGGCTCAGTGAATGTTTTCTAAATGAATGGTTGATCAAATGAATTAATGTTGAAACTGAATAATCGTTTAGTTTAACCTCCTAATTCTGAAAAGGGGCCCAAATGAATGGAAATGTATGATATTTTCTAGATTGCCTGTTGAGATTCCACCCCAGGATCTGAACTTGGGATATGCCTGAACGTTTCTTACATCTAGCTGAAATCTCTCACGCTGCAACTTGAGACAGTTCTTTTTGCTGTGACCTCAGTGCAAGTTGATTATGGGATTGGGGAGTAATATTTTTATGGGCTGAATTCTGTCCCCCCCAGAATTCATATGTTGAAGGTCTAGCCCCCAGAACCTCAGAATGTGGCTGTATTTGGAGATAAGGCCTTTAAAAAGGTGATTACAGTAAAATGAAACTGTTAGGATGGGCCCTAATGCGATCTGACTGGTGTCCTTACAAGAGGAGGAGATCTGGACCCACAGAGACGCCCGGGGCGCACACGGCCCGGAGTAAGGGCTGCGGGAAGAGGCAGCAAAAGGGCAGCTGGTTGTGCGCAAACCGAGCAGAGAGGCCTCAGAGGAAACCTAACATGCTGACACCTTGATCTTGGACTTCCTGCCTTCAAAGTGGTGAGCAAATAAATATCTGTTGTGTAAGTCACCCAGCCTAGGGTATTTTGTTATGGCAACCCTAGCAAACTAATATAAAGGGATATGATATGATATGATATATGGTTATAATGTAACAAAACATGTGATACATCATGTTTTGCCCCTTTTGTCAGCATGTCCAGTGTCTAAATGACTGTCATCTAACTGCTCTTCGATATAACATCAGGTGGGTAAGGTTTTCACCCTACCTCTGGCCCCTGGCTCTTACCTGGCTGGCAGGAGGGCCGAAAGACACCCTAAAAAAGGAGAGATGTTCACAGCTTTAATCACATCATGGGCTGCCTTCCCAGGTCCTTTTTAGAAAAAAATGGGCTCAAATGTGATGCAGAATAGGCTGATACAGTCCTCAGGAGAGGGGCTTCCCAAGCATCACAAAAGCCGAGCTCCCCAAAGAGGTCAGCATGGTCTCAGTTGACACATCAGGATAAATCAGGTTTGTCAGAGAGAAAAAGCAACAAAAGAGGCTGCTTGTTGGAGATTAGGTTAGATCAGAGAAGATTTCATAACGGCTCCACATCTTGAGGATTGAGGACTTGGGAGGGCAGGAGGGAGGGCACGGGGCTGGCTGAGGATGCAGCAGAGACTCTGAAGCAAGAATCAGCTCAGTGAACAGGGAAGAGCCCAGGGTCAGAGATCACGGCAGTGAAGCTGTGAAAAACAAGGCAGTGCTGTCTCCTTCCAGAGTCACGTTTAAGTGGTAGGATTTGGTCTTGTGAAAAGTGACTGAGGGTAACTTACTCTCTCTAAAGTGGAAGCTCTGGGTCAAGCTAAGGGGAAGGGGCCAGGATGGATGGAGGAAGCTAAAACTGAGACTCAGCTCTTCTGGGCGAGTGGCCACTAGGACGTCTCTGGGGCATGTCAACCCGCCTTCCTTACACTGATGGAGACCCTCTCTCTCCTCTCGGAAATGCCACTGTGAGTAGACACCACTGGAGAGAAGAGAGAGACACACCAGCAGGAGCACACATAGAAGGAAGATCATCATCCATAAAGGGTTTCTTCTGCCTTGGCACAGACATGCATGCAAGAAGGGAAGTGGGGAAACGACCTTTTTCCTCTGTCCCTAATTTCCAACTTAGCCTGGCTCCGATATGGGAACTAAGACTGGACCTTGGTCCTTCCTCTGTTAGTGCCCTTGGCCTCTTGGTCCTGGACTCCAAGGATTAGCCTCCCTCTTCCCTCTGCCCACCCCTCTGTCTCACCACATTCCTCCCTCCAGGTAGCTGGTCCTGCAGCTCTAACCATGTGTCTATGGGTCACAGAGCTGGGTGGGTGCACTTCAGTATTGGGTAACACTGGGCCCTGAAGAAAGAACCAATCATGAAGATATCGTCATCAAATAGATGATGATATCATCAGATAAACACCCCCATTTTTCTGATGAGGTTGTTGAGACCAAAAATGGGGAAAGGATCTGCTGAAGGTCACGTAGGGCTGATCAAATCTTCTAATAGATGTTACCAGAGACAGATGTCAAGGCCATGTGAGTCGTTAAAAAACACATCCCATAGAGTAATAGCTCAATTCCAGTCTTTTTTTCTGCCTAGGTACCAATCCAGTCTATTTTTAAAAAGTCAGTCCTTGAAGCACTATATTATCCCCCCAACCACTTTATGTCAAATAAAATTCTAACATGAAAATAGATGCACATGAAAATAGATGGGGTCTGCTCCCATGAAACCACATCTGGGAGAGTGGTCACTTCTGGGTCCTGGGTTCTGTAAGACACATCAACATGGTAGACGAGGGACAGGCTGACTCTGGTGGTGAAGCATCTGAGAACCAGGCCACTCAGAGGGGGAACTAGGGAAACTCAACCTGCAGAAGAAAATACTAAAGAGAACCATAACAGTGAGCTTCAATCATGAAGGATGAAGGTGGGAAGGGCAGAGGTCACATATGTATTGTTCCTTAGGGCAAAATTAGGACTTAATCCTGCTAGAAGTCAGATTTAGGCCAAGAAAAGAAAGAACTTTCCAGGCTAGAATGGGATTTTTCTTTCTCCTCAGTCCTCTTGGGAAAGCGTTGTCTTAGCTTGGGCTCCTATAACAAAATGCCATAGGCTAGGTGGCTTAAAAAACAAACATTTATTTCTCAGAGTTCTGGAGGCTGGAAGTCTGAGGTCAGGGTGCCAGCATGGTCAGGTTCTTGGTAAAAGCCTACTTCCTGGTTTATAGAGAGCTGCCTTCTCCCTGAATCCTCACGTGGCAGGGAGAGAGAGATGGATCTCCTGTCTCTTCCTCTTTTTATAAGGGCATTAATCCCATCAAGATCCCACCCTCATGACCTCATCTAACCATAATTACCTCCCAAAGGCCCTGCTTCCAAATACCATCATATTGGGGATTAGGGTTTCAACATATGAATTTGGGAGAGACGGCACACGCACATTCAGTCCATGACAAGGGTCTTTGGTCAGACATAATTGATATTAACAAGAGAAGGGCTATTACCTTGTAGATGTTTCCCTCTGAGAGACCAAAAACCTCCTCAGGGACCTCAAGGAACTGAGTACTCTCCATGATGGAGCCAGCATTCTGCAGAGAAGGCAACACTATAAGAAAAATCCAAGGAGGCCGTGGTGGGGGGGAGAAGAGAGGAGAGAGAAGGGGCTCCTGAGTGCCGGGTGTTGTGGTTCTTCTCAAGCAATGGGAGCTGCAATTCGGCCTTGGCTGGGGGTAGGCAGGACATGGGCTCTCTGGCTATCACGAGGTTCTGGTGCTTCCTGTGTGGGGACCTGGGAGCCATTTTTCTGAGCACACAGGAGTGGAGCAAGCCCACAGTTGTGTTGTGGTTTCCTTTGTACATGATGATTGCAAACCCACAGTCGACATCACACGTGGGATATTTTTGAACAGCATGATGACAGTGGCACATTGAGGGCCCTCAGTCCTCTCCACTGGAATGGAGCAGAGAGGGCAGGGATGCAGTGGCAGTAAAGGATAAGAAACTCCAAGTATTTGCACTCTGTCGTTCTCTTCCACCCATGTAAGCTCTCTGCAGCAGAGCTGCAGCGTATAGTTGTGTAGGTACACTGTACAACTGCTGAAGGCGTCATTCACAACCTGTGCAACTCTGACTGGCAGCTCTCTGTGAAGTCCGAGACCACAAGGAACCCAGGAGCCACGCCCAAATTGCCATTTCAAAAAGACCTGTCACCTTGAGAGGGGCAGCTGACCTTTTCACAAACATCAGTATGAGATTGACAGGATTCCAACCACACAGCCAGTGAAAGATGAGCGGCCCCCAGTTATCTCCCTACAGGAGATGACCTCCGGGAAAATTACAAAGTCAGGAGTTCTCAAGTTTTCACACCAAGTTGGATATCTTTCTGTTCTTTTTCTTTGACATCGCACAGAAGCAACTTACCAGTGGAATATGCTGATGGAAAATGTTGCATATTTACATCCCAAAGTATAAGTTATAGGCTTAATTTTAGCCTAATGTGATTTGAAATGGGAAACCATAGTTGCAAATAGCCCTGAATGTGATTAAACTCCAGGGGGGGTTGGGAATAATGGAGGCATGACAGACCACCTCACAATAGCTTGCTCCACACAACAGGCTAATGAAATTACGTACCTGACACACAGTGTATTTTCTAAAAACTGAAAATGCACTTAACATCTCTGCGGTTGCTATGCCAGAGATTTTTTTTCCTATGGAGAAGAACATTACATTTTAAAATTATTTGTTATATCCTTTTAAGTTGCCAGGAAAACCTCTCTGATTTGGCAATACAACTTCCTAGAGAACATATGACTCTCCTGAAAAAAATCCCCCTTCCTTCTTGGTTTTAGAAGAGAAATTTGGGAAGAAGAATGATAAATTGGTCATGATGTTGGGGAGGAGAAAGGTAGATGTGGCCAGAGTCACAGGACTGGGTTTAAAATAAGAAAGAGTTATCCTGGTTTCCAGAGAAACTTGGGATGGGGATTCCTTCAATCACTGAGAGCTGAACCGTGGACGTTATTTTGGTCAATCTGGAAACGTTCTCCGTCTCTGGGTGGGAGGAATAGAAGGGAGTAGAGGGTGAAGGCAAGTGTGTTGTTTTTTTAATAAATTTATTTATTTATTTATTTATTTTTGGCTGCGTCGGGTCTTCATTGCTGCGCGCGGGCTTTCTCTAGTTGCGGCGAGCGGGGTCTACTCTTCGTTGCGTGCATGGGCTTCTCATTGCAGTGGCTTCTCTTGCTGTGGGGCACGGGCTCTAGGCGTGCGGACTTCAGTAGTTGTGGCTCGTGGGCTCTAGAGCGCAGGCTCAGTAGTTGTGGCACACAGGCTTAGTTGCTCTGCGGCACGTGGGATCTTCCTGGACCAGGGCTCGAACCCGTGTCCACTGCATTGGCAGGCGGATTCTTAGCCACTGCACCACCAGGGAAGTCCCAAGTGTGTTTTGAAGACATTTTTTTTTTTCCTGTGAAAACATTCTTTTTTGATCCCTCTACTCCACCTCATTGATCTGCTTCCCTTTATTGCAAAACTTCTTAAAAGTTCACTAGTCCCTCTTGAAACCACTACACTTCAGGCTTTTGCCTCCACTACTTAATAAAACCACACTTGCCACTTGTCACCAAAGGCCTCTCCACAACTCAACACGATGGTCAGCTCCTAGCCCTCCTCTCACTAGGCCTATTGGCTGTTTTCAACATGACGGATCATGCTTTTCTCCTTAAAATAATTTCTTCCAGGAAACCACCCTCTCCTGGTTTTTCACCTTAAATATGTCCAAAACTAGACTCTTAATACCTACCACTGAAATTTGTTCTTTCCTCGTGCATATCAGTTAACGCTTAGGCCAAAAATCTTGTAATCATCTTTAACTCTTTTTAATATGCCACAACCAGTCCCTGGGCAATTCCTTTCAAATCTACCTTCAAAATATAACAGAAAATAACCTTTGCTCACCACCTCCACTGCTGTACCCTCGCACCCCCGTTCAGATCATCTGCCTCCCTCCCCTGGGTGATTTCAACAACCTCCAAACTGCTTGCTGCTTCTGCTCCCCTCCCCCAACTCAGAGACTGCTCTCAACACACCAGCACCTGTGAGCTTGTTAACATTAAATCAGATCCCAGGATCCAGACTTGGGTTCTTTCTCTATTATCCTGCTGTCCTCCTCCTTCCAAGAAGGGCATGGTCACTTCTAGGTAGGGGTACAAGGAAAGGATTGGGGGAATTAGGACCTGAGTCGAGCCTGAATAATAAGGAGGATTTGAATGGGTAAGGGGGGACAGTGCACTTTGGGGAATGCCGCAGGCAAGGTCCTTAAAGCAGCCAGTCTCCTGATGCATTCAGAGATTGGAGAAGGGCCCGGGGGGTAGACATCCAACATTCATGTTAGGGAGTGCCTGGAAAGGTTAATCTGCATCAGCTGGTGGAGGGCCTTGAATGCCGCGCTCAGGAGTTTGGTCCTTATCCTGCATTTTTCCAGTAGGCTTGGGCAGATGGTGAGTGGGAGCGACTATGAAATTCACTTAGCATAGTTATCTCAGCTGCCTGCCAAGTAGACTATTTAGTCCAATTCACAGGCAGAGCTTTGTTGAGCATTGAGAAGTCACTTGCTCCGTATGAATCCAATCACCGCACCTCAAAGAGGGAACACACAGCCGCCTCTGAAAAAGCCTGCCCCACACTCTGACAACTCAATTCATGAATATGCTTTTCCAATGTCTGACGCTGCTGATATTAGCAAAGATATTATGGGACAAATCCTTGATTTGACCTTTTGTATCTCTATCCATCCCACTGTGCTAAAAGCAATTACGTGCATCTTGTGTGTGTCTGCTGGAATGGGAAGTCACTTAGCCAGGGTCCTTTTCACACTCCAACTGTCCTCTCGCTCATTCCTTCCCCCTCTCACCGCAGCAGCACAGCAGGCCTCCTCCCGCTGCTTGGCAAGCTCGGAAATGGCATTAGGGGGAGGTGAGCAGGGATGTAAACAGGTGGAAACAGTTCTGTCATGGTGATTAGCATTCCCTCGACCAGGCACAGCCCCAGATGAAAAAACGGGGCTACAAGGGAACAGGGAGGAGAAAGCTGGCAGTGGAGCGGGAGGTGGAGGAGGGCTGAACCCACTGTCAAAGGGCGGCCAACCTTCTACACAAACTTGCTATGAAACAAAGCAAGCCCAGTGTCAGGGTGGTGATAATGGTCCCTGTCTAGGGATAGGTAACCCATCAGCCACCTCTTCACCTGTAGTAAATTTATGTGTGCTAGTGTCTGTGGGATTAAGTGTGTATGCAAGTATCCACATATGCGGGTGTGAGAATACACAGTTGTCTTTGGGTGTCTGCATGTTGTTGTGTGCTTTCCGACACCTGTGTGAATGCCTGTGTGTTATCTATGTGTATGCGCTTATAGGTCTGGATGCCCAAGAGAATGCATGCTGGTATCTGTCTATATATGTCTGAGGGTGCATATATGGAGCTTGCATGTATGCATGACTGCGTGCATGGCACGGTATATGTGTCTGTGTACAGTCTGTGTATGGGGTATTGTTGGCCTGTATGAGAAAAGGGCCGGGTGCGGAAGAGC
>NW_006787408.1:439566-443031 GCF_000442215.2 Lipotes vexillifer
GGAAGAGCGCCCCATCCTTCGTTTTGAGGGAGCGGCTCGGCATGACCATGGAAACCACTCCAATCCTGACCAGGAAGAGAAGCCTTATTTTGCTAAATAGCCTAAGGGTCTGGTCCTTGGGGAACTGATACCCTCGACTCAGTTCCCCAGTTCCCCCACACTCAAGCCCTGAATGTAGTTGAAAGACTCAGAGCTAGGGAAGATGTCCGGGAAGTCAGCAGAGGGGGAGGGTCAAAATGCTGGAGGCAAAAGACCCTGGAGAGATTGGGAGGAGAAGATGGAGGATCTTTTTTCTGAGTTTTTGTGTATAAATAATTTACCTTGGAAAAGTGGCCTGGCCTCTTGGGCAGGAGGTAAATGCAGACAATAAAATAATGGTGAGTAGAGTGATCTGCTCCCAGCCCAGGCTCAGCCCTGACTGAGTTGAGGCCAAACTGGAGAAGGAGAGGAAACACAACTGGCAGGTGGGGGAAGCTCATCAGAGCCGATTTGGACCATCTCTGCTGCCTGGAAGGGCTCTCTGCTCCCAGCCCCAGGTACAATCACCTGATGGTGCCGCCACTGAGTCTGGAAACTAGGGCAGAAAGGAGAACATGAGCAATGCCCGCGCTCAGAACTATATATTGTTCTCCAAAAAGACCTCCCAAACACAGAAGATTTTACGGCAGTTGGCAGTTTCCTGCCACTGCAACTTCCAGTCAGCAACGTGTGACCCAGAGTGATCTTATCACCCATTCCAGGCCACGTCTGAGCCACTCAGATGATTCTCAAGGTGGGGAGGGGTTGATGAACCGCCAGGGTCAGGTTGTCTGCTTTTAAAATCATCCAAGAGTCTCACTCAGACAGACCTTTTATGATTACTCATTGATTGCTCATGGTATGCAAGTTAAGAATAGAGATACAAAACAAAATAAAAATTATCCATGAGGATACAACCTGGAAATAACCAACATTTAACGTTTGATGTGTATCTTCCCAGGCTTTTTTTCCCTTCTGTATGTCGCTCTATCTATATGTATCTACGAGCTGTTTTATAACTTATTTTTTCACTTATTAATATGTCAAATATCATTTCATGTCAATGAAAATCTACACCATCTTTTTGTAAATTTATTTACTTATTTTTATTTTTGGCTGCGTTGCGTCTTCGTTGCTGCAAGCGGGCTCTCTCTAATTGTGGCGAGCCGGGGCTACTCTTCATTGCGGTGCGCGGGCTTCTCATTGCAGTGGCTTCTCTTGTTGCAGAGCACAGGCTCTAGGTGTGCAGGCTGCAGTAGTTGTGGCATGTGGGTTCAGTAGTTGTGGCTTACGGGCTCTAGAGCACAGGCTCAGTAGTTGTGGCACACGGGCTTCATTGCTTCGCGGCATGTGGGATCTTCCCGGACCAGGGCTCGAACCTGTTTCCCCTGCATTGGCAGGAGACCAGGGCTTGAACCCATGTCCCCTTCACTGGCAGGCAGATTCTTAACCACTGCACCACCAGGGAAGTCCCTACACCATCTTTTTAAATGGCTGCTAAACATCTCATTGCATGGGCATACCATAATTTATTTAACCAATCTTTGTTTTTTAGATATTTAGGTTTTTCTCTTTTTTTTTAGTCCAGATTTTAAATTTTGAGATCATGGTGTCCAATGAGTTGTTTTTTTTGTAAAATCTTTCATTGTCCCTTTGGTGCTGCTGGTAGCAAGGGTGATATTAAAAGCAGAGAGCTTGACCCTAGGGTTTCACCACTCCCTCCCCACCTTGAGAATAATCTGAGGAGGCCCAAAGGTGACCTGGGGTGGGTGATAAGATCATTCAGGTCCCACTCTGGGGACTGGAAGCTGGAGTTGCAGGAAGCTGCTGGTCGTTATGAAATCTACAGTGTTTGGAGGGCTTTCTGGAGTGATGTGTGTGTATTATCTGACTGCAGGCACTGCTAACTTTCTCTGGGAAGCTGCCTTTCTGTCCAAGTTCCAGACACAATGGCAGCATCACTGGGGCCCCTACAGGGAACAACCACTCTCTGCCCTCAGTCCTTCCAGACAGCAGAGAGGGCCAGAACAGAGAGCAGAGACTTCCAGCAGACCTGCTCAACCTCAGCAAAGGGTTTTTTTTTTCCTATTCTGCATCACTCACTCTGGTTTTTATTTCTACCTGGATCTCCTTAAATTTTGTTTTGTCTGCTTCTGCTCCCAAATAGGAGTTCCTTACAATCAATTCTGTTTAATCAGTTTACTCATTCATTTAGTCCATATACATTTATTGAACACCTATTATGTGCCATTCCATTGTGCGGGCACTTGGGGAGACAAAGATAAGTAAAACACAGTCCTTGGCCTTCAGATATTTCCTGAACAGAAGCAGGAAGCAAAGAGATAAAGCCTGAATCACAGCTCTCATTTTCCAGACTCAGGTGAATGCCTCCCTACTCCGTAAATCCTCCCGAGGCAGGGGGCAGGGCTTCCCCATCGTGACTCCCACATCTCAGCCATCACAACCCTGACCACAGGATGGTCCACAGTTGAGACTGAGAGCCTCTCAAGGCCAGGGGCTGGATTCTACCTACCCCCTGTGCCCAGTGCCTGACCAGTCCTGGATACACAGCAGAGGAAATGCTTAGTGAGTATTACATAGGAGAATGCAGTGTGGTCACCACCAACAACCAGCCTTAGCCCCACTGGATCATCATTCCAGTCATTTGCACTGATGACCAGTCCCCTCCACTCCTGCCAAGGATCTCAGCTAAGCCTGGGGGCTCTGAAGCCAGAGTGTGTGGGTTCAAATTCATTGTTTATACTTACGGTGTGATCCTGGGCTAGTCACCTAACAGATCTGTGCCTCAGTGCCCTCATCTATGAAATGAGGGGAAGAATAGGACCTACCTCGTCACCATGTGTGGTGAGGATTATGTGGTTAATACTTGTAAAGCACTGAGAGCAGAGGTAGACACATTGTAAGCTCTCAATAATGGCCAGCTGTGACCATTACCATGATTCATGTTTCAGCTAAACTTGCAAGGCTTGGCTTCTTGTGATTAACTTTTTTGATTCTTTAAAAGTAGCTCTGCTCTTTCAAGTTCCTCTCCCCAGAGACCTGGACTGTGCCTCCTGGAAGCTATTAAGCATAGCTATTAAGCATAGTAATGCCCTGCATTACTCTCCTGCATCAGACAAAGTTCTTGGCCTCTCTCAAGCACATGTCTCAGGGATTAAAGGAAGGTCTCTGTCCTCCCACCTTTGTATCAATACAATGGAAATCTGACCATTGGCTCCAAGATGGCCTTTATAACTTTTCCCAGGATCTTGGAAGCCCCACTCATGCTAATGGGGTGTTGGTGGTCTGCAGTGATGTCTAAGCTTCTGAGGTGGGCATATAAACTCCCAGGCACAGTGGCACATTGTCTCCCATCAAAAGAAAATGACGGGGCTTCCCTGGTGGCGCAGTGGTTGAGAGTCCGCCTGCCGATGCAGGGGACACGGG
>NW_006787408.1:443222-456839 GCF_000442215.2 Lipotes vexillifer
AAAAAAAAAAAAAAAAAAAAAGAAAGAAAAATAGAAAATGACGTGTGCTCCAGGTTGTACATCTAGGCTTGGGAATGGGTTGCATGGAATTATGCACATTCTCAGAGTCCTTTGTGATTGATCTACAGTACACTCTTTAGCAGGGGCTTGTCTGGAGTTAGGAAAACTACGTGGGGCTCAAGCAAAGCAATTCCTTGATGTGAAGGAGGTGAAGTCTGTCCCTAGTACACTCATCTGTCCAATCGATGAATTATTGATTCATTCAACGAACATTCTTTGAATGACTACTATGTACCAGGCAGTGTCTGGTGCTGGGACGGTGCCAAGTCCAACATAGAACCTGTGCCCTTGGCGCTCACAGTCAGCTGCGGATACAGGTGATAAATGATCATATTATACAGTGCATCATGTGCTACGAGTCGGGAAGCACAAGGAGCTATGGGGATGCATGGCAGGGGCATCAAACCCACACTGAGATGAGTAGGGAAGGCTTCCTTAAGGAAACAATGTCTGAACTGAAATTTGAAGGGTGAATAGGAGTTAAGACAGCCAAAGAAGTGAGCACAGTATGTCTAAAGGCCAGAAAGCAAAAGAGAGCAGGGCATGATGAAGGGTATGAAGTTGGGTGCCACAGGATTATAGCCTTACAAAGGCAAGAGTGAAGAGAGAGAAAGCTGGGGAGGCAGGTAGGGGCCAGATCCTGACGGGTATTCTGAGTCTTGTTGAGGAGCTGGACTGTGTTTCCTGCCCCCAAGCACTTATCCCATGTCCCATTCCTCCTGATTCCCAGGTATGATGTTTGCTAATAAGGCCTAATACCCATGGGGAAGGTGGAGAAAGGGGCTGCATTTTAGAAGGGACCTCAGAGGAAGAATAAAAAATTTTGTCTGAGAGAATGACAGCCAGTGGGATGGACAGTTTGGAAGTGAGGAACCCTGCCTAAATCCTCTTCGAGCTGCAACTTGCAAGTAGCTGCTTGCAAGGGAACAAGTTCTTTTGTTTCTGTTTTTCGTAAGAATCAGGTGGACCAATTTTTGCCCCATGAGGACACATGAGCCTTAATCCTGTGCACAGTGTGAGGAGAGAAGCCAGTGGGCACGCAGGAGCCGTTTAAATAGACTTAGTGAGGTGACCTGTGTGACAGGGCCTCAAACAGCAGACAGCACATAGTGGACATTAAATAAATAACTGCTTGCTGACACCATTTCCACTAACCATCCTCAGATGTTCACCCTTCCTGAGTGCCAGGCACAGAGTATAGTGAGGGGGCAAAGAGCACGTGGTCTAGCCCAGCAACTCAGACATCTCCACTGTTGGTGCTCATGGCACGTAGTGTAAGTGCACATGGCGGCACACAGTGGTACTGAGGCCTGACCAGTGGATGGCTGAGACAATTAGAGCTTTGGAGCTCTCTTCTGGACAGTTTCCTGGAGGAGATAGGACTTGAGGAGGGCCAGAGAGTATTACCCAGGCAGAGAAGATGGGAGTCAAGGATGGGAAGGTGGCATGGGTTTTGCTAAGAGCTGAGAGTGGGACCAGGGTCAGCAAAGGCATTGTCAGAAAATGCAATCCCAGCCAACCACAGCTAGGTTCTGCAGTCAGCTGGACCGGAGTTTGAACCCTAGCGTCACCTCTTATAAACTGGGTGAATCTGGATAAATTACTTACATTTTGTGAGTCTCAGTTTTCCTCATCTTTAACACTAATAAGAACTCAACTAACGTGAGGAGCAACATGGCATAAGCCCTACGCTACCGAGGTTAAGAGCAAGGATTTAGGGGTCAGAGAGAACTGGTTTCAGCTCACACTCAGCAAGCTACTGTTTACGTGGATTTGGGTAAATTAATTACCCTCTCCAAGGCTTACTTTCTTGTTGGTCATGGGGATTGTTGTAGTAGATGAATGAATGAGGGAATGCAGATAAAGGTCGCAGTGCTTGGCATCTCCAGCATGATTGAGGGCTAGTTACTAGGTAATAAGGTGAGAGAAATCCATCTCCAGGAGGAGGGGAGCATGAAAGCAGTGCATTGCAACTTCTTCCGGGCTGGAGGGTCCAAGCCTAGAGGCTTCCTCCCATCCCTGTTACCCAGTGGCTGGAGGCTGCCTTAGGCAAAGCATACGATCTACCTGGAACTGCCGAGCGCTCCTAGAGCTGCCAAACCAGACATTACCATTACCATAAGAACAGCATGGGTCCCAGATTGACAGCTGAGTGCTACCATCTGTGTTTCAAAGGACAGGAAGAGAGTAGTCTAACCAATCAGCTACAAAGGGCTGAATGTGACCGCAGATGCATGGGTATGGTGGGCAGTGTTGAGTGAAAAGAGTGGGGAAAGAGGAGGTGACATCAAGATTCATTAAGTTCTATTGACCTGGAAGTGGTGAGAAGTCAATGCTGGTTTCTAGTGGAAAGTTTTATTGTGGATCAAAATCTAAAAAACAAAAGGGTTTAATGTTTTCCATCACAGACAGCTCACTGCTGTGTAGGTTTGGCTATCATTTTGTTTTGCCTCCTGAGGCAAGTTAATTTGCAGGCAGAAGCATATTCTTTTCCCTACCTGGAGTTGGATCAGGTCTAGCTAGATTAGAGAGGGTCCGTCACGTGGGAAATGGAACACAGGGCAACCAGGGCCCCGGCCCCAGCCTCTGCCTCCTTCTGCCCTGCACTGCTCTGAAGCATACCCATTCTGGCTGTCTTTATTTCCCTAGCTGCCTGTTTCTACCTCCTACTTAAAAAGGATCTCTTTCATTAACATATTTGTTTATGTTTGTTTTTTACCCTAAATTGTTGAGTGCCTTTTAATGTGCTAGTGTTGCATCAAGTTTTCACACTCTGCTGGGAGAGGCAGACACATACAGGTAACGTTTAATGCAGGTGATAATTGTTTTCGAAGCGAATGAGCAGGTGCCATAGTTGCTTAGAGGAGAGGATGTAATAAACATTTCAAAGTGCAGTGCCAACACCCACTGCTTCTCTCTGTCCTGAGCCCCTCACTGGAGGGCAGAGCAGGGGTCAATATGGAGAGAATACCCCCTCCAGGGGTACCTGGGAGTACTGGTACCCTCAAGCTCAGTGACAAAGCCTGGGCTAAATGTTTCCATCAGTTGCTTTTTTGCTGTTGTTTTTGGTTTTGTTATTTTGGGCAAACTGCACAGCTTACGGGATCTTAGTTCCCCGACCAGGCCCATAGCAGTGAAAGCACCGTGTCCTAACCACTGGACCATGAGGGAATTCCCTCCATCAGTTGCTTTATCTGCAAATCTTGGCAGCGTGTCTGCTGTGTGCACAACTGCATGCTCGATGTTTTTGTGTCAGGAACTTGGGTAAAGAGATCGGATGGACGGTCTTCAAGGGGTTTATAGTCTAACTGGAGAGTTTAAAAACTAAGATAGCAAACGGATGTGATGGGAAGGGATTTTTTTCTCCTTCCCTTTTGTTCTTGGATTTGGGTGCCTAGCAGGGTGGGGTGACAGAGGATAAGAGACCCTTTTCTAGCATGATTGGGTACAGGCTGCTCACGGCCCAATTTGAGGGAGAGCCATTCACATAGACAGTGGGTGACCCTACAGGAGGAGTCCCGGGCATTGCAGAAGGTCAAATAATTTTAGAGATTCCATTCCCTGACAGACCACTATGAAGCCCCCTTTCTCTACTTGCCGGGGTCCAGGATCCAGTGCCCTCTAGAGTGGCTCTATTCAATAGAACTTTCTGATGATGTTCTTTATCTGCATTGGCCCATACAGAGGTCACTAACCATATGTGCCTAATGAACGTTGCTGGTGTGACTGAGGAACTGAATTTTTAATGTTATTGAATTTTAATTAATAATCTAAATAGTCCCATGTTGTGTGTGGCTAGCATCGGACAGCACAGCTCTAGCGTGAATCTGTGTGGATTGAAGGGTAGATAGCCTAACAAGAACTAAGACCCCGGTCATGAGAGCAAAGAGGTAAAAAGACTCATGGGCTGTTGAGGAGGAAGAAGATGTAAGCAGTTCAAGTGTGAAAAAGTTTCCTCTGCCAATCACGAGGGAGCAGACTTTTAAACAGGACTAAGAAAACCAGTGCAAAAAAACTAAGTGGCAGGTCAAGTATGTATGATTTTGTTTATATGAAATGTTCAGAATTGGTAAATTCATAGAGTCAAAAAGTAAATTAGTGGTTGTCAGAGGCTGGAAGAAGGAGGGAATAGGGAGTGACTGCTTAATGGGTACAGAGTTTTCCTTAGGGCCATGAAATGCTTTGGAACAATGCTTTGGTGGTGGCACAGCATATAGTACTGGATACCACTGAATTTTGCAATTTGCTATTTTTATTTTATTTTATTTTTTATTTTTTCAGAATTTATTTTTTGTTTATTTTTTGGCTGCATTGGGTCTTCATTGCTGTGCGCGGGCTTTCTCTAGTTGCGGCGAGCAGGGGCTACTCTTCGTTGCAGTGCATGGGCTTCTCATTGCGGCGTTTTCTCTTGCTGCAGAGCATGGGCTCTAGGTGCACAGATTCCAGTAGTTGTGTCTCACGGGCTCAATTGTTGTGGCTCACGGGCTCTATAGTGCAGGCTCAGTAGTTGTGGCACCCGGGCTTACTTGCTCTGTAGCATGTGGGATCTTCCCCGGACCAGGGCTCGAACCCATGTCCCCTGTATTGGCAGGCAGATTCTTAACCACTGTGCCACCAGGGAAGCTCAATTTTGCACTTTAAAATGGCTAATTTTATGTCATGTAAATTTTGCCTCAATTAAAAAAAAAAACCAATTAGGTGGCAGGGCATGGGAAGGTTGAAGGTTATTACTGAGAAAAACAGGTGAATGCTCCTACATCGCTAACTCTCCTTGTGGTCTCGAAAGAGATGATGTATGGTGAACACCCAAAGTAAAGGACTTTTATACATTCGTCAGGATTCTGTGTGAATGTGTGTATGACCACCAACATGTAAGATCATTTAGAGCCTAGGCTATCCTACGTCTTCCTATCCAGGACAGAGGTGTATGCTGGCATGGTCAAGGAGTATAGTTAGCAATGACCGTGGACTAGACTATGAAGGGGAAATGATATCAATATGGCTTGAAAGAATACAACCTGGGTCATTTGTCTGCTCTGATTTGGTCATTTGGGTTTTGTTAGTTTTTATAGATTTGAGGGCTTGAAAGGACCCAAAGAGATCATTCGGCCATTCCTCTTCCCTTGGACAGTACCACTCTCAAGTGAAGGTGACCAGATGGCCCAGACTGGCAGTTATAGAAGTACTAGTAGTAGTAATGACTTCCATTTATTGAGGGTGTTGTACTCCGTGTGCAAGCACCGTGCTAAGCACATCACACATATTTTTGTGTTTAAATCTCTCCACAAGTACGTACTTCACAGGTGAGAAAGCCAGTCCAAAACACTCACTCAAACCAGAAAGCATCAGAGCCAGGATTCAAATCCACAAATCTCTGACCCCAAAGGCTATGCTCATAACTGCTACTCTACATTGCTTCTGATGTACTGTCTCATTATGTACATCATGTACATATTTTTGTACATGATGTACATATTTCATTATGTTTCCTGGGTAAAAGTGTCATCCTAAATGGGAAAAAGAAATCATCCCTTGGCCATGCCTTATACATTTCCTCTGCCATAACTTTGTTTGATTCTCCTCTTTGTCTCTCAGATTCCACTCACCCTTCAAAGGCCAGCTCAAGCCCACAGTCTCTGCGAAGCCTTCCCATTGTCATTTTAGAGCAGAATGGTCCCTCCCACCTCTAGATTCCTGTGGCACTCTTTCTTTAGTTTTTTTTTTTTTTTTTTTTTTTTTTTTTTGCGGTACGCGGGCCTCTCACTGTTGTGGCCTCTCCCGTTGCGGAGCACAGGCTCCGGACGCGCAGGCTCAGCGGCCATGGCTCACGGGCCCAGCCGCCCCGTGGCATGTGGGATCTTCCTGGACCGGGGCACGAACCCGTGTCCCCTGCATCGGCAGGTGGACTCTCAACCACTGCGCCACCAGGGAAGCCCCATTCTTTAGTTTTTTTGATGGATTATATTTTAAGTGTTAAACTATAATAAATTTTACTGTACAGTTCAATAAATTTTTGTGTATTACCTGTATGGCCATCAGATCAAGATATCAAAGGTTTCTAGCACTCAGAAGATTCCCTTGTGCCTTTTACCAGTCCATAATCCTCATTAGACTTCTATTACCATCTGTTAATTTGTCTGTTCTTAAAATTTATATAAATGGATAATATAGTATGTAGTTTTGTATCTGGCTTCTTTGCACTGTGATATTTGTCTTTGATACTCATGTATGTTGTCATTTAACAGCACTTTATTATTTTTATTGCAATGTAGTATTCCTTTCTATGAACGTACCACAATTTATTTATCCATTTTCCTGTGGATGAATGTTGGGTTTGTGATGGTTAGTTTTATGTGTGAACTTGGCTAGGCTATAGTATGCAGTTATTTAATCAAACACTAATCTAAGTGTTACTGTAAAGGTAATGTGCGCATGTAGTAACATATACAATCAGTTGATTTAAGTAAAGGAGATTGCCCTTGATAATGTGGGAAAGGCCTTACCCAATCAGTTGAAGCCCTGAAGAGCAAAAACTGAAGTTTCCCAGAAAAAAAAGCTCTGCCTAAAGACTGCAGTGTTGGGAATTCCCTGGTGCATGGCTCAGCCAAAAAAAAAGACTGCAGTGTTGACTCCTGCCTGAGTTTCCAACCTGCTGACCTGCCCTACAGATTTCGGACATGTCAGCCTCCACAATTGCATTATCCAATTTCTTAAAATAAATTTCTTAATATATGTATGTATATGTCCTATTGGTTGTTTCTCTGGAGAACTCTGGCTAATACAGGGTTGTTTCCAGATTTTGGATATTATGTATTCATAATATATATGCATATTCTTATATATGTCTTTTGGTGGACATATACACTAATTTCTCTTGGTTATATCCCCAGAAGATAAATTGCTGAATCATAGAGCTTCTTTTCCGAATCACGCACATGATTATTACTGACTGCCTGGAATAAGCAGTTACATATAAGGTAAATTGGTTATAGGGCTAAAAGGGACTGTAGAATTTGTTTTGTCCATATTCTTTACTGTCCATGGGAGAAATGTGAGGTCTAGAGAACAGTTATCTGCCCCCATGGGGATAGAATTAATTAGGTACATATTTAATTATTGCTGGTAGAATATTTTGGGCTGCAAAGAACATAAAACTGAATTCAAATTAGTTTAAACAATAAAGAAATGTATTACTTCATACAAGAAAAAATTCACTGGTATGGGAGCTTCAGGACTGGTTAATTCAGCAGCTCAACAATATCATCAAAGATCCAAATTCTTTTCACTGTTCTGTCATCCTCAGGATATTGGCTCTGACATCAGGCTGGTCCTTGCTTAGTCAAAAATTGAGTACAGAAGTTCCAGGCATCAGGCACATCAATGTCCAAAGAAAGAAGAGTTTTTCTCTTCTTTTTGTCTCTTTTGGAAGCAAAGAATCTTTCTCTGAAATCCTCCAGCACATTTACCCCCATATCTCTTGGTCAGAACTGGGTCAGCTAGGTACCCTCATGTCAATTACTGTCAAGGGGAATGAGAACCTCATGACTGAGTTAAATCAATCAAGATTTATTCCTGGATCAAGGATAGAGTCTTTCCTTCTGGACTCATGTGGGAAAGAGGTGGATATTTGGACACAACTGGGGTTCTGCCAGCAATGGAAGAAAGGAGGATGGATATTGTGGAGTTAAGTAGTAGTGTATCCTACATTAGTATGCCCAGGTAGCTTAAAACCTACTTGAGGACAGAAACAGTTTTGCACTTTCTTGACTCCTCCACAATACCCATGAAGATAGTCAGAGGCCTCTAAGGATTTCTCTGCTAGTAGAGGACAGATTATTTCATTTTATTTTATTTTAAATTCATGTCCCGTTTTACATATATAGAGTAAATAAATGTATATTCACTCAATCCTTAAAGGTTCTGAGTGTAGTTTTCATTTTTCTTGTATTTGGGATTTACTGGGTTTCTTGGACTGGTGGGCTTGGAGTTTTTATCAAATTGGAAAATTTTCAGCCATCATTCCTTCAAATAGGTTTTTCATCCTCCCCCCTTTCAGGGACTGCAGTTATACATATATTAGGCTGCTCAAAGTTGTCCCCAAGTTCACTGATGCTCTTTTTATGTATTTATTTTTATTCTTTTTCTCTATATATTTCTTTTTGGATATATATTTTTCATTTTTTAGCTATATCTTCAAGTTCAGTAATATTTCTTCTGTAATGTCTAATAATCTGCTGTTATTCCCATCCAGTTTATTTTTCATATCAGATGGCACAGTTTTCCTTCCTAGAAGTTTGATTTGGATTTTTAAAAATATCTTCTGTTTCTTCCCTTAATTTTTTGAATATGTGGAATACAATTACAGTAACTGCTTCAAGGTCCTTCTCTGCTAACTCTAATATCTGCGTCAGTCTGGATCAGTTTTGATTGATTATTTTCCTTTTTATGGGTCGTGCTTTTTGGCTTCTCTGTGTGCCTGGAAATCTTTGATTGGGTCCTAGACATTGTGAATTTTACCTTGTTGCCTGCTGGATATTTTTGTATTCCTCCACCCAGTAATGCCAAGCCATCATCTAAGGCTTTTCTCATTGTCTAGAGGTTTATGTTTATCTTCTTTTTGGTAATTTTGCTGGGAATATACCTTGGAAATCACAGTAGTTTGTCACTCAAGTATCTATATAAAATCAGCAGTGCTTATTGCTCTAACAACTTGTAAGGGATGAAAACAATTTTTTTTTCATCTTACCCTTCTAGGTTCTTGGCTGGGGCTCTGAAACAAAAGACATTTTAACAAGATAAAAGCATAGACATTTATTTAATATAAATTTACATGACATAAGAGTTTTCATAAGGAAAAAAAGACCCAAAGAATGGTGAAACCTGAGCATTTTTAGGCTAGGTCTGATGAAAAGTGGAAAGTTGTGGAAAAATGTGATGGGACAAAAGGGTATGAGCTAAGAGTAGTAAACTAAGGGAAACTTAGCAAGGCCTGTTCATTCAGATTTTTCTCTGTGTCCCTCTGTCTTCAGATATAAAAATGCCCCTTACCGTGTTTTGGGGTAGTGTGTCCTGAACCCCATCAAACTCATTTCATCAGACTCAACGAAAATTCAGATGTTCATAGATTCCTTGTTGATTGGAGAGTGTGTGTTGCTGTCCCTCTACAAAGATGGAGAATTATGATTGTTTTCTGCCCTCATAGGTAAAATGTGTTCCCAGCTTTGGGAGAGCAAGGAGCAAGGAGCCATGGCTTCAAGTTGCCCCTAAAGACTCTTCTCATTCTGGGCCTACACTGTGCTTCCCCTGGTGGGCTGTGGAGCTTTCTTCCTTTAGGGCAGCAAGACAAGTTGAATGAGGGTGGAGGAGAAATAGATCGTTCCTGAAATCAGACTTCCTTGTCATGCAGCAACTTCTGTCAGGCCTAGGAGAGAAGGTCTCAAAATTCATCTGCAGAAAAGGGAAAAAAGAAAGTCCACTCACATTGGGGAAAATGCCACAGTTATCACTGACCAACAAAAGCTCTGCCTGAGTTAGGAGTGCAAAACTAGACCCTTTGGCTTTACCACTGACTGAAATCTCTGTAGTCTGATCTCTTAGTAAACACACACACACACACACACACACACACACACACACACACACACACACCCCTTCTGACCCTGGTCCTCCCCCTTACATCAAGGGGAGGGGATGATTGCATCATGGTTCTCCCTGGCACACACAGCACACCAAGTGTTTGCCTATATTCAGCCAACATGAAGTCACTGAAACCCTATGCCCACTAGATGCAATCAGTGCTTTGTTATTTGTTGCTCACGTGGTTTCTATCCTGACTGCTCTGCATAGTTTGCATCCTGAGATGAATTTAAAAGGACTGAAAAACCTTTTGTTGCTGGGAAAACTGTTTGGGGAGTAGGAACTGAAATCCCAAGTCAATGAACCCCCTGGAAGGGACCCTGAGGTGAATACTAGATGTCTCCCATGGGCCAGGGAGACCTCAATTATCCTCCTCTTTGATGGCAGGCTGAGGAGGGGGTGTTGTCTATATTCTATTCAATTGGCAAAAGCAGCCCATCTAGTCACTGGCTCCCAATAATGGTCCCAACTCCACTTTCCTTCCAGCAATCAGGAATGACACATGGAACATAAAACACAGAGCAGCAGGGCTGACTGCAAGTGGATGGAGGGGTGGGGTGCTGCCTACAGGGTGTGGTTTCAGAGATTCAGCCTGTTGGCTATTGCCTTGGTTTTACTCTTGGGGCCTTTTCCCTCTAGTTTAAGGCTCTGAATCGTGTGTGTGTGTGTGTGTGTGTGTGTGTGTGTGTGTGTGTGTGTGTGTGTGTGTGTGTGTGTGTGTATCAGTGGGAACATTAGCTTAAGAATCCCAATTCTCAAATTTTTGTTTCTCACACATTTTCCTCACTTTGGATGACAAAGACTTACTCCTATCAGAGAACCCAGTTTTGTTTTATTTAACAAAGTAACTTCAGGGGAGTAGGCAAAGAAATAAGGCAAACACTATTGAAAATCTTTCTCAAGTAGATAAGGTATTCATAGAAGTATTTTACATAGTAAGGTAAGATATTCCTGAGGCCAGGGATCCTATAAAATATTTAGAAGCCAGTTGCCACTTCTTTATATCCTAGAACATTACCATGCTCTTGTTCTCTGTGTCTCATTTCATCAATTAGGACTTTTGTTCTGCTCCTAAAAATCGATATTTTTATGATGAAAAATATATTAAAATAACTTAAAAAAAATCTTAAACTCTATTTCAAAAAACATTTTCTGAAAGTACTGTTTTTATACCACAGATTTGATTAAAAGTGAGTATTTCAGAAAAGGATCAACAAGCCCTATTTCATTTATTAGCCAAATAAACAGATTTTAGTAGGTTTAAAATATTCATTTATTCATTCATTCAATAATATTTACTGAGTACCAGTGTGAATAATAGTAGCATGCCTTTCATTTGTGTCATTGCTTTATGTCTTTCATTAAGTAATCATAATTTTTGTAACTTTAGTAACAAGTATGTTTCCAGTATCATACTTCCTCCCTTGCAATAGAGATTTGGTGAACTTATTAAAAATTTATCCCTGGACGACATTAAAAAGAAAATGAAAGCAGCCATATAAGCTGAACTCACCTCATATGGCAACTTGAAGTGGCCTCAGCTATTAATGGCACATCATTATATCCCCATGGACTGTGACAAAGAGGTCCAGATAATTACCAACACAACTTTTTCTCTCTCACAAAAGAAGTATGCAAATAAGATCAGGTGCACTCATTTCCGTGGGAACATTGAGTCAACTTAGAATTATTAGTAAAGTGCCTCAAACTTCAGCATTCTATTATTGGTCACAAGTTAGTTTCCACATACCTCACACTCTAGTGGGAATAGCTGTGTTGGCTAGGAACCAGTCATCAACACCTCAGTGTGAATGAAGATCTGAGAGGAGATTCTAAGAGATGAAGTGAGGTAGAGAGGAGCGGAGAACAGTGGGTACTTGGAGTGGGGAGGGGGCACCCTGGGGGGAAAATGTCTCTAACTTTCTAGTTTTGCACAGAAACTCTGGTCTCTGGAATAACCTCCCTAGGTCCTAGTCCTACTTTCTCCAAAATCATACAAACTTAGTTCATTACAATTACGATTCCTATTTTATTTCTACTAATTGCTATGATTACCACTACTAATTACCATGACAGAAAAGGGAAGTCTGCTCCTTTGAGAGCTTTTATATATTGACACTCATTAGAGTGACCATTTCTGGTTAAGTTTTTAAATGCTTTAAAATGGCTGCAGTGAGGCTGGGAGTAAATATTGTTGCTATAGTTTTAAAATATAAATAAATAAAAATAATAATTCCATTCGTTACAAGAGTTAAAATATGCCATAGAAGAATTGGCAATAGCTTTTACTACTATAAGTATATAGTATATATACTTGAAATTAAAAAAAATTTCATAAAGATGATGTATTTCAAATCTGTGTGAAAAGGATAGATTATTCAATAAATGAGGTACCTATTTGAAAAGAAAATAAAGGTGAATCTCCATCTCACCTCTTATATAAAATACATTTTAAAAGATCTACAATTAGAAATAAAATAAAGGAATCCATTAAAATTCTGAAAGATAAACTGAGTGTGTATTTTTATAATCTTGGAGTAAGGAAGATCTTTCTAAATAGAAACCCTCAGGAAAAGATTGTCAGTTGGGGCTTTTTTTTAAGTCAGAATATCCCCACAGGGGAGAAAAAGTCTCTTTATTCCACAGAAACAAGGATGAAACAATAAGATGAAATACACATACAACATTTACGTACAGTGACCGTAATGTTTTATGTATTAGAACAAATAGTCCTATTTAAAAAAAAATGGGCAAGGACTTGAACACAACTGTCCCTGAACTGTTGAGCACAGTAAGATGCTAGATGAAGACACTTTCGAGGTCACCAGCCCAATGCCCCATTTTACACAGGAGGGAACAGGCTCAGAGAGGTTCAGTGACGTGCCTCATGTCATCCAACCCGTTAGTTGGAATTAAAGTGAATTAATTCCACTTTACCTTGACAACCATCTATAGAGATCTTTATACATCAAATGTAAACAAAAGAAGATCAAGTTGCAGCCCTCCCCATTCAGACCTGCATGTGTGGCCCCTGGGAAATCATCACCGAGAGCACTGGAGAAGCAAAAGGACATCCCAAGGCTCCATTTGCACTCTTGGCTGCAGAATTCTAGGGACCCAGCTCATCTAGTTTGGCTGCTCTTACAGCAGCCTTCAGAAGCTTGGGAAGTGAGGCACTGAGTTAAAAAGACATTCCAGGTCAGCCGCAATTTGTTTGGATGACAACCTCCAGCCCAGATCCGTTAAAGGTCACTGCCTGCAGGGCCAGGCCTTGCCAACAATGGATGCAAAGATCAGACCTGCCATCCAGGAGTGGACGATGATACAATCTGAATGGGAACCAAAAGGAGGGCAAAGAAAGCAAACTACGTACAGGCCTAGTGGCTTCCGTTCTCATCCAGGTCAAGGGTTCCCTCAGTCTAGCCTGCCCACAACTGAAGGCATGGGAAATAAGTATTATAAGGGAAATAGGTAGTATACAGATAGATTAAACTTTTCTAATGGCCTTGTATTTGTGATTGAGACAAATGTATGTATAAAAAACATAACTGGAAAATCACAATCATGATTTCATTTTATGTTTTTTAAGGATGAGCCTGCAGTAAATATTTGTAAAAAAGTGACTTCACTTCAGAACAATAGTAAGCAATTAATGGTGCAGGTATTATTTGAATATGGCAAAGATTCTGAATGTGATATGTAAATGACTTAAGTTTGAGAAACACTGATATACTCCATTTTTAATTATTTTTTTTTTACCAGCCCTGGAAAGAAATACATTTTACAAAGACTGCCAACCCATACATACATACATTTATGCAGCTGTAACAAAGATTTTGAGACATGATATTTAACTCTATTTGTGCGATAGACTCTGGACCCTAGATTCATCTTAGACTCCCCATTTCCTTTCTCTTTCCC